>NW_013667004.1:193149-215611 GCF_000517525.1 Limulus polyphemus | reverse complement strand
ATTTCTCTGGTGGTTTAGTGTGCTCATGATGCAGCCAACGTTGATCTGGACAAAGAATGGTTTAGTGTGCTCAAACCTAGATTTTAAAGATTCGTTATTTGCAGCCTGTTGGCACATAAATATACTTTGTGTTTTTGTTGTGCTACAAAAGTATCGCACTGTTAGAGTGCCCAAGAGTTGATGATGGGAACCGTTTTGTAGCTGCCTTTTCCTCTGTAAGTTTAAAATTAGGAACAGCTGTGCTCGGATAGTTCTTTATGCAACTTTGCATAAAAAATCTGAAACAGACAAGCAAAATATTTAGGTTTCCCATACCCATTTACCGTGATTGACCCACCACTGCAGCAGGAGAGTCCCTTAAAAAGATGATTCATGGACATTGTACTTGTTTGATTTTACCATACAAAGTCTTATTATATTGTTCAACAAAATAGTTCTATTCCAGCTGATGTCATAGCAAATGGAGGAAAGTGAAAAGCCAGCACTGACTGCAACTGCCTTATCTAGTTTTAAACTACTAAAGCAAAAATTGAAACTAGCCACCAGCTTGAGTGGATGAACTTAGTTTGCACCTAGAGGTATGGTACCTGGTGTGTACATCCGTAGGCTTGACATGTAATATTGTGAGGTCGAGTTCCTAGTGTATACATGGGAAGCAAGGATTTAGCCCAACACTGATGGGTATCACATACACTTTGGAATATCACCATCTCACCCGGCTAACAATAAAATCATTCTGGTAAATGGTGACAACTAGGGTGTAGTGGAGAGACATACAATAGTGAAAAATCTTCAGTGGTACATATATATAAATGTCACAAACAACAAATAATGATGACTGTATGGCAAGTTTAGTAATGTTGCAAGACTACCACAGAAAATACAGAAGAAAAGCAAATAAGTTGCACAATGTACTCATTTTGTACATCATACATACACACAGTTTATCAATGTACATTTGTGGGATATTATTTCAAATGGCCTGTTTTACTCCTCATGATTCATCCAAGTTATTTAATCACCTTTTGACCTCAGTTTTTGCATAAGGCCCAGTCTGCATGTTTCATGCTTGGGATCATTATGTTGCTAAAAGGTGAATCATGGTCCTTTCAAAATGGCATGATGAATCAGAATCTGCCTATGTTGGTTAGCAGTCAGGATGCCATCCATTTTATGTAGATCACTATAACTGTTGGCTGAAATGCAGCCTCAAACTTGTAATGATTTCCCACTTTACTTCACTGTAGATATAGTACATTAAGTATGATATATTTTTCCACTTTGTTATCAAACAAACTATTGTTGATTCTTGTCAAACAATTTGAACTTAAATACATCTGTAAGTAGCAAATCAATTTAATGTTTGTCATTCAATGCAAATTTCAACTTTTGGTTTGGTTACCTCTTCTTATTAATTGTTTTTGAGCAGCTGCCATCCATTGAGATTGCTTCATGCTGAATTGTATCTTATTGATCTTGAGTCAATTCTCACACCTGTATTTAAAGCAAGATTGTTGGTAAGATCTGTACTTGATTGTTATCTATTTTGTAAAGAACATATCTTGTGGTACTTTTGGAGGGTTGTGATTTTCTTCCCAGACCATTTCTATTATTAATAGTGTCACTTTTATGTACCTTCTTCAGAGTATTTTGTATATCTCCTGCTGAAACATGGATTATTGTCACAATTTTCCACATTAAGTGTTCTATACACTTGTTATGCAATGTTTATGTTTCAAGAGCCATGACCATATTTACATTTCTGCTATTCTTATACTACTTTCTGAGTGTTTGAATGATTATACTCTAAAGCATTTTATTTTCATATGACGAATGGGTGGCATTCTCTTAGTATTTGTCTTTTCTACTATTTTTCCTCACCATTTCCATCTGGAAATGGAAACTGTTGTGTTGCCACTGTATATTGTGATGCTATCAGTAATACAAGAAACACAGTTGTCTGTCCAGAAATCATAACACTTTTCTATCTGATTGCTGGCATTGTGCTGGTGCTAACCTGTAATTTTGGAAATTTGGCTATTCAGCTTTCAGCGGGAGTGATCATCAGTTCTATAATGGATACAGAAGTGATGCAGATCAGCCAATTATCTGATACCATTGCTATTGTATACCACATAAAAAAAATAAAGTTTTCTAAACATCTGAGGTCACTGGTTGAAAATTGTACTAATGATGTAAACTCCATGCAGAGATAGAAACTGAGTGAATTGATTGTGCAATGTATTTAGATGTGTATGTAGCAACAGATGACCATCTGGGTAATACAACAGTAATGCATCATCATGTAGACGTAGGTGACATATATTTGCTAAAATAACCACTGCACGGGCTTCCAGGGGCATTTTTTGCACTGAGATCAAGTGTATGTTAAAAGACTGAATAATAAAACCCTCATAGAGTGCACGGATATCTCCTGTAGCCACAGGGGAGGAGGGGGCTCCAAGATTCTGTAGAACTATTATTGCTATAGATAGACAAACCTGGCTTATGTACGATACACATGCCACCTAAGAAAAGCTGATGATAACTTAGATTAAGAGTGTTACAATGAGAGATGTGTCTCTTGCGTATGTGTAACATTTTAGTTTTTGGTCACATGTTTCAGGCCACCAGTGAGAGCCTCAGAATAGTATTTCAGAGATGCAGACTTGAAAATTGAACCAGGAAAATATGGATTTATGTGCAATGAAGGGGGGAATTTTCCAATTAGGTGAAGTAACAGATGTCTTGCCCAGAGATTAATAATTCTTTGAACAGTCAAGATCTTTATAGGTAAAAAAAGATGGGCTGCATGGAAGCCAGAAATTGTCTGGGACCATCAGGTGATGTATATGCAGTTTGCTTATACGTTGTGAGAGCCACATTTTTACAGATGTAGGTGTGTTCCCCGACACTAAAGGTACTGGTTTCTTTGATGTCATTTGCATCTTGTTTGCTTCACAAATTATTATCCAGGAGTGGATATCTATATCATCTGTATTCATTTTTGGAGTCATATGGCAGCAATGTGAAACAAATAATTCCACCAATATCAAAATATACCACTGGGGAGAAAGAGAGAGAGCCTGTATTATTTCTATAGCATTTCATGCATGCTATTGCTTAGAATAACTGTAAGTTGGCTGGCCACAGGATTAGGATTGTGATACACACCTGTGATAGTACACAGATGTCAGATCCAAATTTTGGTGGATTCTTGTTCTGCAATAACTTTATTAGAACTCACCATGTATAAGGTGCTTTGAGTGATGCCACCACTGTGACCAGTCAGTACTGACAAATGAAGGTAGGCTAGAAATAATGAAAAGTTGTGAATCTTTCTATATGTGCTGTCTCACAAACAAAACAAAGCTCTTAATCTGTGACCAAGAATTGATCATTGGTACTTTGCTGATTGAGATGCTACAGTCGTTTTTAGACAACATGGTCTTTTGAACAGTTGACTGAAGTAAAACTATCCAGTGCTGACCTCTCAGGGCCTGGAATAAATGGACTATCCAGTTACATGTTGAGGATAAAAATCACAGTACCTCCAAATGTATTAGTGTTTCTTTCAGCAGTCTTATGTGCAGTCAATATAATGTATTACAACCTCACTTCCAGTAATATAACCCACACTTGCTTCAACTGCTGGCTTTTTGCCAGTGATGATTTTTAATTATGATCAAACAGCTAATTATCTTCCAGCAGGAATGGTCATTGTCTCATTCAGTGAGATTGAAGTGACTGAACTTTGCTAGAAAGCTAGTATTGCTTCTGATGGATCGTGCTTGAGAGCAACACACAGCATAAGAGAACTTAAATTGGTCATTAATGAATGTGCAGGCAATCTGGACTAATGACAGTGACAGAAACTTAGTAGAGTGCTAGCAGAGTGTTTGTGAGGCCAAGAGTTCAACTGGGTAGAATAACAATCATTCCACATCACAAAGATGCAGACTTCTTTGAAGCATCAAGGATATTGCTAGTGCTTCAATAGAATGGATGTTGAAAGACAGAGTAATAGAGCCTTTGTAGTGCTTAGTAATCTCCAACATTGAGAATGAAATAGCAAGAAGGTAATGCACATGGATCATCTTGCCAGGTGGTGATGGTTGGATGGTTATTGAATCTACATATGCTGAATATCTTAAAGTTTTACATAAGGACCATTGCAACAGTAGTGATAATGAACCATATAGGCTATAATGAATCCACTAGCAGTTAGACTTAGCAAATGACAATTCAGTAACTTAAAAGAAGGGACAATAAAGCTTATATCTAGCTTGAGTGCTATTTATCATAGAACAAGATAAAACATGATCTCCACAGATTGGTGAATGCAGTGCAGATGCATAAAGCTTGTTTCAGATATCAGTGCAGGATAGTGTACTGTTCAGCTGCTATTAGCTACATAAATGCAATGCAAGATCTGTGGTTATATGGAGTCTAAAGTAATAGATATTTTGTACTTTATATAAAGCAAGAATAGATGGATACCTTGGTGTTTACTACTGCCACATTGAGAGGTGGTATAAACACTGTGTGGTGTGTTTCACCCACAGGAAAGCTGGCCATAAGAGGGTAAATGCTGTCAAAGTTGTAGGTTATGCTTTGCAAGGAACAGATTTGGATATCATAAGTCCTGTATTAAAGACTGATAGCATTAATTAATATATGATTTTGTTAATATATAATTTATATATATTTATTATTATTAATTACTTCATCACATGGCCTGAAGCTCTTCATAAGTCAACTCCTCACTGCAGCCTGTCACTAATAGTTTTGTAGAGAGTGGGTAGGATGATGTGGAGCATCTAGAAGGCCCACTTGGGTCAAGAAGCAAGTAAAATAACCATTTATTTGTAGAGTTGTACAAAGTGTTATTATGGTGAAGGTGCACACACTGTCAGACCAGTGGTTTAGATTATCACGTTAGCTAGACAGTCAAGTGTATACTTGCAGATTTTATGAATTCTGATCGAACTTGACTGTGATGAAACCCTGCATGTACTGGGTGACAGAACCTATACAGTCTCCTACAGGTGAGGATACTGTTACTCAACAGAATAGCTAGAATCCTCTGTAACTGGAACAGATGTTACATTACAAATATCTAGAATCTTACAACTAACTGGGTTATCTGGACCTCTCAGTCCCTCTATGTATGGAATGGTACAACTAGTTTGATGCATTACTAAGCTGTGTACAAGGTCACCATGAAAAAAAAATATATATAGTTTTTATACTCTGTAAATAAAATTATAACCACCACTAAATGTGTGTATAAATTACCAGATTTATCAGCACACCAAAAATAAGGATAAAGGCCTGGGAGGATCAGGTCAACTTGTGGTCATGTAGTTTCTGCTTCAACTGTCGAAAAGTAAAGTTTGTATGTTTGTTTTAGCACAAACGTACACAATTGGTTATGTCCATTGTGGGGGAATGAACCCTGTATTTTAGTCAACACGCTTACTGAGAAATCTTAGGGACTTTGAAAATTTATGTTTTATGTGTGTTCCAAGGGAATTAACCTGTGAAGTTTAATTAAAATCTGCTGTTTAGAACAGTAGTTATCGTGCAAAAAGTAGATGTTAAACATTCATCATGTGATTTTCCTTTATCAAATGTGTAGATGTCTATAAATAACAATGCAAATTAACTGGTGGTATAAGTAGTTATGCTACCAGGAGATACAACAAACTTTTATTTAAATCTAGTCTGCCAACATTTATTTAGGTCAATCACTTCAGATTTCCACATTGAACCATAATATTATGAACAAATCAAAACCACCACAACAAATTAAACTACAGTATTTGTTTTTATTGGTCCTTTATAGCAGTTCTACATTACCTACACTTCTGGTGTACATACTACTACTCTCTGAATGACAAGTTCTCAATCTAAAATTATTGCTGCAATACATTGTGGCTCAGCCTTATATATACTACAAACACATGTTCGAGTATGAAATTGAAATGGTCCATTGGTTTTATAGCAGGTTTTTCTAAGCTCTAAATATGTAAAAAAATAGGCTACGAGAGGAACATTTCTAGGACTAGAATAGCACTCTTTTAGAAGAGAACTTCTTTTCTTTGTTACTGTTACTATAAAACACTGGACGCACAATACATTATGAGTTCACTATCACCAAGGTTTACAATAACAAGTCACAAATTTAAAACATCTGGGTAAACACAAAAGTAACTAAACTAGAGTCAGAAAGTTTTCTGACATATGTGCTTGTGACATCAACTTTTAAAAAACTAGCCACACCATCTGTAACATACTTCATCTGAGCTAGATTGGCTGTAATATTCATTTACATTAAAAGTGAAAAGATATTTGAATGAAAGTTTCTGTATACATGCTGAAATTTAAGAGTCTTTCTTCAGATTTCTACATATAAACATTTATTATTTGTACAACTGTTAAGATCACGAGAAACGTTACATGCATCTTAATTACACAAGTGTTAAATAATATGCAACCTTGATAATACTTGGAAAATCACATTAATGCATTCAATAGTGTGATGCAACTTAATACAAACCAAGAATACAGTTGTAAAGATAATACTTTAAAAGTACTGAAAGTTAACCACTATGTACACCCAAATACCAAGTTAGGTATACTCAAAATAAAGCCCACTGTCTTCAGTTGGTTATGTCCTAATGGAAGCTGGAGTCAGTAGCTTGTTTAATTTTATGGCTGTATAACTCACCTCACTTGAAAAATGGCCACTAAGATATGTTCCCAACCAGGATTTTGGTTTTTATATACACAATTACTTAATTCCAAGATATGGTCAGGATGAATGAAACAATTTTCTTTAAAGTACATGAACTTTCCTTGCATCTCTTACAGTGCACTATCTTAAGATATTTATTTATATTGGTTAAAATGTCAATCACTAAGGGCTTATTCATCAGTTTGGTACATGAATTACAACTTGAATTAACCATAAGGGTTCCAAAATTATTTGAAAAAAGTTTCATATTTAAGTAGCCTTGTTTTTAGTTATTCTCTAGACAATACATGTATTTACTTAACTACTGTGCTTTGACATAGTTTAACACATACTGTGACCATTATTGTGTAGAACTTTTCTTCATGTCAATTTATTATAGGATATAAATGTAGAAAGTGAAAGGTTAAAATACCTCTATGTCTCTTTGAAAAGTCAAAATACATTTTATTAAATGTAAACTTTCAAAATTATTATTACTTGTAGATGCTCAATATGTTCTTCAAGATTTCAAACAAATAAAATATTAAGTCTTATGTCTTCAAATAACTACTACACTTGTATTAAGATGATGTTTTAATGCCATGAGGCAAGTTCAGCAACGATTAATTCATTCCATCAACAGTGAAATGATCTTTAACAGATCTGCTGCTTCCTTAATATATATTCCTCCAGCACCAGTTTTTTGTTGTTTTTAAACAAAACTAGAGTATTAAGATATGCTAGAATTGAAGGCTACAAGGAGCAAGATATCATGAACAACTTCAGTTGAAATAAGGTCAAAGACATCTGCAGGTAATATTTTTACAAGGAAAGTGTATCGTGTGAAGTTGAAGTTGTTATACAATAAAATAAAACAGGCATGATGCAGTGTGAGCTAGATGTTGTGTACATGAGTTTGAGAACACTGGCTATTGGTAAAGTCATACCCAAGGAACTAGTCTTATTTGTTGGAATAGATCAAACAATTTGAGATGGGAAAGAAATAATATCCTATTACGCACACGACTGGCATGTCTTGAATTATGATTTCAATGGAATGAAACAGACAATAATTGTGTTGTTTAGATTATTTTTTGCTTAATATCAGCTTAATGTTATTATCAAAGTGTATAAGTTGGTTGTAAAGCATTTGTCTGTGTAAGAAAATTACAATTCATACATTTGAAAAAATAAATGTTGCTTTATACTTGATCATTCAGATCACTGTGTGTAATATAAATAAAAGCTGCCAATACATGGAATGAAACAGCCTGTAAACACTTGACAGAAACTTTACAACTGGTGTCTTTGGCACTTTCAAAACACTACTTTGAACTTTCATATGTGGGAGAAGACAGAGAAACAAAAAATAATTTTGGAATTTTTTGTATGTTAATATGACAAAAAAAAACAAACAATGAGAGCATAAACTTACAAATTATAGGGTAGAAAAAATCACAAAGAATTGTGCAGTTTAAATAGTAGAATGTACAGCTTCAGGGATTCCAGCGAGTGAATTTTAACATGGGCAGAAAATAAACTTTTGTGACATATTTTAATAGGAATATCATGTCATAGAGGTAGAAAACATCAAAGACATTATTGATGTATCTAATTCTTATTAAATAATGCATTAACTCACCTCACAATTGTGAATGTTATTTGTGTGTGACATGATTACTAGTGTTGTCTTGTGTGTCCCTACAGCAACTAGATTAAATAATTGGTTCTTTCATAAGAAAGCATTTACTAAATATATGTATATTCATCTTACTGTTAATAAGCAAATTCTCTTGTAGATTAAGGACATATTTTATCCCCACTGTTTTTTTCTCACAAGAAATTTTTGGAAAAGGTAAAAAACCCTACTAGAATGTTCAGTTTACAGTTGCAAAGATTGTAAGATCCTGGTTTGAATTTAATTTTCAGTTTATACCTACAATTATGACAAAAAAGAAAAATGTTATAAAAGTTTTTACAGATACTTACTATACTTAAAAAGTACAAAAGTAACATGCATATTACAAAAAACGTTGTTTTTTATTTGTGTCTAAGCCAATTGTATTTATTAAACAAATTATTTTGAAGCCAATACTTAATTACTAAAAAAAATACAGGTGAAATTAATACCCAGTAAGCCAATAAGACTAGTACATCTATCATATAAAGCTTTATCATTTATCTAGAAAATTTTAATTATATCGAAGCCACACTTTGTTACTATAACAAAAATGAAGATACAGTTGTTAGCAGATGAAACAAATATTTCTTTTAACTTATTTTGTAAATTGCTATTTTTAAGATGCTTCATTAAAGTGTTGATGTTAAATACTATATTTAAAAATGAAAATAACTTTTAAAGATCAAAAGTTACTACAGGTATCTTGTTTTGTTAAAGCACTTCATTAAGGTTTTCTTGAAGTTTCGTACAATCCAAAGAAGAATACAAACTTTTCTAAATACTTATCCATTCATAATACCCATTGTCCAAATTTAGCATATTAAATCACACAAAGATGAAGAAAAAAATAGTTTTGCTCTAATCATTTGCCTTGTGTTATTAGGAACACACTGAATATTTGGGAGTTTTTCTAGTCATAATTACAGTTTATTCATAATCATGTTTCTAATAATCCAATTTAACTCATTTGCTTCATGATAGATTTCACTGTGCATGCAGAAGTCATGAGAATGTTTGGACTGGACATAATTTCAGTGTTTTAACAGCATTTCATCAAAGATGATACTCTCTCTCTTTTCAGATTTACAATGCGTAAAATTATCCCATGGCCAAATAAATTAACCTCCCTTTTTGGAGGGTAATGACTTGAAGGAGTTAAGATTATAACTCAGGTAGTGGATATCAAAACAAACCTGTCTACAAACACAACTAAAACTTTGCAGTGACCAAATGCTATAAAAAATTAATTTTGCATAAGGACAGGAATATCAAGAAAGTTGAAGTCAATTATATGTACTCATAAACAATTCAAATTGCATAAGTTAACATAAATTCAATTGAAACCAAGTTCTCGATGCGGTTTAATTAAATTATGTAGTTTCTTCACTTTTGTCATTATTAATTAGCGTCATGTTTCAAAATTGGAGATCATATAATTATCAACCACTTCTTTCATGGGTAAAGCCAAGAATCCCAATATAAAAACGGAAAAGTAGCAACTGAGTTTCGTTTACCATTATTTTTCCGTAATTACATAAATGTTTTTTTAATGAAATGTCGTAGAACTTCTAATTAGTTTTTAAACTGATTCTTTCGTTTATATTGAAAAAGAATCAACTATGTTCTTTGACATCAGTC
The DNA here is from genome assembly GCF_000517525.1 of Limulus polyphemus. Classification (NCBI taxonomy): domain Eukaryota; kingdom Metazoa; phylum Arthropoda; class Merostomata; order Xiphosura; family Limulidae; genus Limulus; species Limulus polyphemus. The sequence goes on along the minus strand of NW_013667004.1, from coordinate 205,553 downwards.
AACACTCCCTTTCACAGCAAAAATAGTTTAAAAAATTGTTTCCATGTGACTGATAAATGTGGAAATTACATCTCAAAATAAAACATCATTTCAAACATCTTGGATAAATTTTAAAACCAAATGTAAGCTGTAACTAGCAGTCTTATCTTAGGTTACAAGTGGATCAAGTCTTGTTCATGGATGTATAGATATACAGTCTTTATTTTGTTGTCCTATGTAATAGTAACTTAATTATACAGTCATGATAACAGATTTCCTGCAAATATATCTAGTAAGTTACTCACTAAGAATATAAGAAATTGCAGAATGTGAGTCCATGAATTACTAATCCCACATTCCATATATTTTTGTTTTGAAATCTTGCATATAAAATATACTATTCACAACCCTTTGTAAACTTCCTTAAGTATGTGACCCTCAATATATAGTGTAACCTTAATAACAGTAGTACCATATAATTATCTTTGGTGAAACTGACTAAAAGTATACAGATTCTTTGTTTCTTGACACACCCTATGGGGAATACCTTTACATTGCACTGATTAACAGTGACCCAGCTTTTTCCTCAAATTCTAGTTAGACCTATGATAAAGTAAAGGGAACAATTGTATTTCACATTAAACGTGTTTTAATTTTTTAAGAGTAATGCAATATTCTCCAGGAGTATTTTCAATTTCAGAAATGAAGGATATGTGATGCACTGAATTGCAAGAATTATTTACTTCAAAAGTCATAAAAAATTTAAACATATTCTTTTTTTTGCATAATATCTTTCGTTGTAGTAAATATATTCTGAATTTTTTACAAAATTTACACTATAATATTCCAATTCTAGGTTAGGTTTTTTACTTCAGGAAATCAAACTAAATGGGTCTCTTGTTTCACTCAGCACACCAGAATAATACAAACTTTATAGTTACTTCCTCTACCAGCATTTGGGTTGTATTTTCCAGCTCTCAGTAATAAAAAAGGAACAAAAAATTCCTTCTTACAGAATAATTCTGTGTGAACTTATTATCATTCACTCAGTATACATCATTTTAAGCCTTAACTTACAATAGTAAAAAACTAGTAAATACATCTTAAATCTATTTATGTTTTGTTTATACCACATAGAACAAATTAACAATGAAACTCAACTAACACAATATTTTTTAAAATACAGTTCACTAAACTCACTCTGGCCCAGTTTATATGGGCATGCAAACAAGTTTAGAGAGTGAACTGAATGATTACAATAGAATTCAAGCCTTTATGGAAAGATAGTTTTACACTGCTTAAAATTGATAAAATCTTCAGCTGTGGCTACTGAATTTTTTCTTGTTCAACTCTTAATTTCAGAAGTGGTGCTAGATGTAAATGAGTTCTGTTTTTAGAAGAAAATTTTACACGTTGGTAATTTTCACATACTTTAGAAAGAAGTGTGAACAGGACAACAGATCTATTATAGAGACAGGCACATACAAGTAACATTAATATAACTATGACTTTACACATACTAGGAATGAAAACTTCACTCGTTTCCTCTATTACACACTGATGATCTAGATACTGAACTACACTGTCACTTATGCATTAAGTTATTCTCTTCCTAGCCTTGACATGAGAATTTATGAAAAGTTTCACTGGATTACCAAAATCTCAACACACCATATGACACATCTTCATCCTCTCAGAGTAACCAGACTTGATTTTTGGATGTATACGTTTCATCACGCCTTCAGAACAAGTTTTTCTTTGTAAAATGTGCTTAAAAGAATTTGTGTAACACATTGTGTATATATTTGTGTTGCCACAGGTTTCTACAGTACTCCACTTACTTGGTGTATTTAACATGACCATAAGACACAACAATAAGGTCCCACGTTATTTTGTAATGGTGATTTGTCTTTCAACCTTTAAGTTGCATGTACTGTACATATTAGCTCAGATCTCTTCCACAAATTATTTAAATGTTCCATAATTCTCTTAGTAGTAATCACGCAACAGCGAAATATGCCAACAGATTTATGAGTAGAAAACGTAGTCTTCTATGGTTGTATTTTTCATCATTGAAATATACCAGTATGAATAAAGTTTTATATAAGATGTAGATGCTCCACAATGCATTCACTTACACTTAGCTGCTACAGAGCACACCCAAATCTGAGGCTGTTTCACGACAAGCACACTAAGAGGTTACTGCACTAACTGCGTTTCACAACTATCTAACGGATCACCATGTATCGGGTAATTTAACATGTGCTGAACACAGCTTAAATTTATCAGTCCCCCAAACTGCTGCATTTGTCACAGTTTCAGTATCTTTTCACTTATACAGTAAGTTCACACATTTCGCTAATTGTAAAGTACTCCGGGGCACAGTACTAGCAACAGCATCTTCTACAGTCTATACAGGAGCTGAAGATTGTTCACACAAAATTTGATGTGTTGTGTAACTCAAGACATATTGGCAGGATTAGGATCTTTTACAAACCATACATATAACTAGGTTCTTCCCACAATAATGTGCTCATTTACACCAGATCACTAGCAGGAACATGATCCCTTATAATATTGATTTGTATTATTTTTCCAGTTTTCTCACACTAACTGTTAGAGTTGGAGTAGGTCCTGGCAGGATCAGAATACTAGTTGTACAGGTGCTGTAGCTTTCTTTCGGTAACATCAAAATCTCAGAATCCACAATGCCAGCACAGATTTCTGTGGCAGTAAGTTGAATGTTTTTTGTAAACTGGATAGTAATTGGTTTATATAAAAAACCTCCACAAAACAAATACCTGTGATATTACAAAACTAATAAAATGGAAGAGATCTTGGTGTCTGAAGTCACTACAAAATATTACCTAGTAAAATTAGGTATGTCTATTGGATCTAGAGTTCTTATTCAAACCAATTTAAGTGAAATTCTTGCACTTGAAAAAAATATGTAAATGTTGTAATAAAAAACAAAAGACTACATTATTTTAAAAATTGAATTTGTTTAAACTCTTCAGTTGTCTCTAAGCAGTAATGTTAGCTTAGATATGACTATTGTAACAACTGTACTAAATATGTCATAGATGTTATTGTTGTGTTATAGCATCGGTAACAATATCAGACTGTTATTCACTTTTATATCTACTAGTGCTATTGTTGTAATATGGTAATAATTAGAACTTGTGTTATTGATATTAATGTAGCATAATGATATATTTAGGCAAGTTCTACAACTGTAATATTGTAGTAATAATATTTGTGTTATCCTTATTGTTGTAGTGTAATGGTATATCTATACATGTGCTGTTTATGTAACATGATAGTAATTACACTTGTGTTGCCAATATTACTACAGTAATGCACAAGTAATTAGACTTGTGTTATTGACGTTAATGTGGTATAATAGTGTTCATTTGTGTTACTTGTAGTACACGAATATGGCAAGATATGCAGTCTGTGTTACTGGTATACTGAAGTGTACATATTAGTAAACCGTACTGTGGTGTTATGATTTTACCTTGAACTGGGTTCCTCATAATACAGTTATGCCACATTTACTGTGTTGTGGTTGTGTGATGCTGTAGTTGCTAAATGAACGATACTGCTGGATATGGTTAGGGCAGACAAAAACTTTGTGGAAGAAAAGTCCATTAGATTATCCTATAATGTAGCTGTGTCCATTGCCGTAATATTGCCCGTTTAGTATGGTTTAATGTGTGTCGAAATGCAAATACTTAGAGACAAGAGTTAGGAGATTTATCCGAGGTGTGATTGGAAGGGAATGACAGATCTTCTGCTTCGTCCATTTCAACAGGTATTTCTTCTTCTCTGTGGCCACCATTTCTGGAGATGTGAGGGAAAGCTGCCCTCTGGTGGTTACTATCTGAACTTTCTTCTGTGTCTGGTGGTTCTTCTACTATCGGTTCATCTTTTACTTGGATTCCATTTGTTGAATGACTGCTTAAAAGAAAATTTTTAAGAGTTAGAGAGGAATGTTGCAACTAACAAAAATTAATACTTCAAAGTGCATCTAACAATTAATTAGGTCAGTCACTATATGTAAACAAAATATATATGTAAAATTGTATGTTTTTCATAATAAGCAAAGCACAAATAAATATGGTTAGCTATTTTCTTACATATTAAATCAATGTATTTTAAAGGTGTAGACAGGTGTGTTATATTTGATTTTTAGTTACCTGTTCAATTTTCAGTGCCCGTACAAATCCTGATTTAAAGGCAACTTTGAAAAGTGGCCATATGTATTACTAGTAGACTAAAAGATGCAAATACTGTCTGGTTCTCACGCCCTTGATTGTCGAAATAAATTACTAAAATTTTATTTCTAAGTAAATCATAGAGAAATACAGGATATTTTAGTATTATTCATGCAGTGTAGATACTTCATATAATTAGAAAGTATTGTTTCTTCATTGTAGAATGCTTTGACTGGCGGAAGAGCTTTTATAGTAAAATTGTCCTACATATGGTACAGTGTCAAACTTTACATGCAATAATATATATTTCATTTTCTCTTGTACATTAACAATTTTAAACATGCATAGCTGTTATATAATCTTTAGTTTTCACCTGTCTCTCAATTAGTTTGCGACTGTATTAGATTAGTAGTTGTAAATATGTGATATTTGAAAATCACAAACTTGTTGATGTCTCTGTATCGTTCCTTGGAATGTGTATAACCTTAATCCAGGGGACTAACACAGAAACAGGAAAAAGCAGGTATAAGATTAGTGTAAGTCTAAAACCTTCCAACATCTAGTTTGCAAGACTGCTGCAATCACCTTCAGAACACCTGTATGATAATTTAGAAAAATTCCCTGAATATACCTTGATAAAGATGAACTCCACACTGGTTATGAAAGGATAAAATACAATGATATTTACTATGATCAGAGAGAATTGCAACTGACAACCAAAAGAAATATTGAAATTAGTCTGTTTGGTCAAAATAATAGTTTCAACTTCTGATATCCAGAACTGCAGTCTGTCTTCAACTGTAACATCAGCTAAAGATACATAATGTTTGGATGAGAAAGGGGATCTTTCCACGGTTAATTGTTCTCAAGTTCCTATACACAACAATCTGTCATGAGAAATTTGACAATGTAGCATGTTACTAATTTAAGTAGTTTAAATACAATGACCCTGATGTTTTTCAGTATATGTGCAATACACCTATATTTTTAGTTTGACAGTTACATGATTTATGGGTTTTCACACCCAAATACACTTTGCAAACCACTACATCTCACTGATAGGTCAACTGATTGAATGGTTCAAGTTTACAAAGTACGTAAGTGTTATAATTTAATGTTGTTACGAGATGTGTTAAATGACACATAAGAAAATTTGCAGTTTTTTCTTAATTTTGTTGAATGATTTCATTTTACTTTTTGTTAAAGAATCATACATTTTAAACCTTTTATAACCTTTACTACAAACAGTAAGATAGAAGCTTTTCATGGGAAAAAAAAAGAAATGCAACAATATGCATCGGATTGAGTCTACCGGATATGAAACACAAATTGTATAAGCTAAGAGTTTATTATGTCTATATAAACATGGAACTTGTATTTTCTATTCAGAGAGGTCACAAATGGAAATTTAAGATAAAAATGTTTTAAAGAGCTAAGTGGGTTGATGGGATCTCAGATTGTTGTCCTCTGCTCTTATAGCATAAGCTTTAGATGAAAACCCATATGTATATTTACATATTTTGATAATGGATGCATTTGAATGTGTATAACCTGCTGTTAATGGAAGAATATGCAGTTATGTCCAGCTGAAACTGCTCAGCCACAGTGTATTACTGTTTCTGGTTCTTTTGGATTATTTGGTGAAGAATAATGCATACTTTAGTCTACATAATGAAAAGACAAGTATCTTATTTCTTCTTCTACAAATAATTCTACTTGCTAATTTCTTCCATATCTTTAGTACTTCATTGAAACACAAACTCAACATTCACAAAACTAGATAAACTTATCAAGTAACAGACAAACTGGCTAACACACTTGTTATCTCAATAATCATTTCAAACCTACACTGTTCTAACTCTTGTTTTTATACCTTTCAAATCACTTCCCAAGAAAATTCCAAGAGTCACATGCTCATCATATCACATCAAAACTCTCTCTAGCAAACAATAGAAACATCTAAGTTAAATTTTTAAAAACATAGCCTACAACAATATTAATTGTCACATTCTTACAACAGTATCGTGAACAGACTGCAATAAGAGGAAACCAGTTGGCAAATATATCTGTTAAATTTTCTAATCCATTAATATTTTGTTATTGTGTTTTTGGACAATTAACAGATTTGGAGAAGTATGGGTAAATCATGTATAGTTGATAATCTCTGGAACTGTGCAAAAAAAGGAAACAAACTGAAATTGAGCATAGAGTCATTCATAGTTTTCTTTAAAGTACAGTCAATAATTATTAGGCTATTATACAGATGGATCATGACATACTGGAGAAAAGGGTATGAGAGTTTCAAGTGGCAGTTCCAAAATTGTGCAAACGATTCAGTATGGCTTTTCAAAAATGATACTTAGTTGTCTTGTTAGTGTGATATGATTTTTGCTTTTAGTGGCTCTTAGATAAAATGAATTTGGCAGAAGGTGGGTGGCAAGTTGAAAATTATGTTCAAAAGTGTTAATGAGTAATATCACTAATGTGTTATTACAGACTCTTCTCAAACATATGTATACATAACTCTTATTGTAACATCTTAGGTAGTAACAAAAGAACCACGTTATTACCTTGTAAGACTATCTCCATTCAGACCTTGAATCATCAAGTTGCTACTGAATCCTTCACTAACCCTAACCATCATTGAAGAAGAGGGAGAGATAGCTGATCGAGGAGGAGTGGACATGATAGCAGAGGTAACACTACTATTTCCCGATGTTGTGGTTTTCAGAAAAGCAAGATTACTTTCTGCAAGTGCAGCCTGTGGAAACAGTGATTAAATAATAAACTGATAAGTCATAAAAAAAAACAAGCAAAATTACCCATCCCCAGTGATGGGAATAGTTTAAGTTAATCTAGCAAAAGTACCTGTCCCCAGTGATGGGAAAAGTTAATCTATCAATTTAAATGATTTCATGGACTTTTAAAAGGTTGTGTTGTACTCTTGGTTTCACTCGGAGCTAAAGCTCTGAGCTACTTATACTGCCCACTGTGGAAAGTAACTGTTGAGCATTTCAGTCATGTTAAGAGGCATTCAACAATAACATATGGTAAATCTACATTTTTATTGTTTAAGTTACGTCACATTTTGAAATGTGAATGATAGTGTGATTAATTCCTAACAATTTAGTGTAGAATAACCAGCATGCGAAATAAAATTTGGCATTAAAATTATTCATGCCTGTTCTCCCATCATTTCAAAAGTGAATGTTGAGCTTTGCCTGTGTACACAGCTTTTCAAATGCAATGTGGGTAGCAGTTGCCATAAACAGAAGACAATGAATGCTCTGACATACACCACTGTTCGCAATATGTATAACATGAATAGCTATAATTAATATTATAATTACTTTTGTGCAACAAGAACCCAATCTTTATATGCCGGTTTATTTTTTCTTTCAAGGCGCTGAAGTGTTTACCAGATGTTTACTTTTGATTACATAAATGTAACTCCAAGTTAAAGTGAACAAACTGCTGTCTTACCTGTAAGGAGGCATTAAGATTTTCGCCATACAATCCTGGATGTTGCTGCAGAGTAGGACTTCGGTCTTCTTGAGAGGAACTTGCTGATCCTAGCTGTAAACTAAAAGTAAGCAATAGACTTATTGATGTGTATCAAAGAATTGGCAGTTTAAGGCAAAGTAAGTTAAACAAAAACCATACTAAAAATTGGCTTTAGCGAACAGAAAATTAAGTGGTAAGTAAAATGATTAACATATATTTCCCAGAAATTTTTTTAAATAATGAAATTAAATTTTGAATGATTTTTCTTCCTCAGGTCCAGAAAGCAAAATTTCAGTTTAAGATAGAAAGGGTGCTTCAAATGTAGTTTTGTTGAAAAATAAGTACCATCCTTTGACAATGCTTAACCAAATATTAGACAAACAAACCATATAAATATCTATGACTTTTCATATGTGTTATTTCACTTTTCCATAGACCATCCTTTAACACCAGAGCTGCCAGGGTTTCACTTATACCTAGAACTGTCATATTACCATCATTTTGACTGCTACATATTACAATGTCGGTGTGAAAATGAAAGACAGGTTATTGGATACAACTCAAAGTTTTATTTTAGAACATCAAATCAAATGTAATTACAGCCGAAACACTAGAATTCATAATTTCCCAAATTGTTCCATCCTTCCTGATCTTCTGTATGAAAGGTGTGGTGATACAGCAATGTGATACAAGTATCATATCATGAAGCTGTGATACAATTGTATTGTGAAGCTGTGATATCATATGATTTAAGTATCTTCATGAAATCTGGCAAGCTTTCAGTAAGCATTACAAGTCTTTTGTACAGAAAAAATCAGAATTTCTAATAAAGTATTTTTGCTAAAAATTGATGATTCAATAAAGGAAGATGAGTATTGAGTACTACATGTTGTCTTCATTTCTTTTATCAAAAACATTACATGCATAGTAACATAACATTAGATAGACAGATATTAACTTTATTTTACTTCTCTTGCCAGCTGCCATTTAGATGATCAAACCTGAGAATTTGAAAAAGCACTGTAAAGTGTGATGTACTTAAATAAGGCATTGTTTGTAATATAGATAATAAATTACAGAGAAGACTGTCAAACTTTGTAACAAACCGTTGGTAAAACTTCTGTATCTAGATACGTATCGTATCACGGCATCAATACCTAGATACATATTGTATTGACTGCTATGATGAGATACACACCCCTACTGGTGACAGAGCTTAAGCACCCACAGCTGCTGGAGGAAATGACACAGGTAAGGTGGCTGGCACTGCAGAGAATTGTCCAGGACTACTGCTTCTGCTATGACCTCTTCTGCATCTGGAGAGCTGTTTTGTTTGTAGTGGCGCTTTCACTTGCAGGACTGTCTGTTTCACAAACCCAGGAATCATCACTTTCATGATAACTCGCACTCTCTGCCTCAGAATAATTTTTGGACAAAGTTGTGAAACATTCATATTCTTTGAGCCATTTTTAAGTTTCTGAGTCTCTGTCAGTTCCTCTGTATGCTTAAATCAAAGGACAAGCAGACACCACTTCTCATGGGAATTGACAGAATTGCAGATAGACAATGTTACAATATACTCAAATCGACAGACAAGCAAATGCCATTTCTTATGGGAATTGCTAGGATTCTCGGAAGATTGTATTAAGATTCATTCACATCATCTGACAAACAGACATCTGTTCTTTAAGACTTCAAGGGCCAAAATATAATCAAAAAATAATGTAATCAAAGAGCTGGAAGAGAACAACAAGCATCTGTACTGAAACTGCAGGCTACTTGCAATACTGTATGTTGTTATGAATAAAAGCATGTATTGTAAACAGCAGTCAAATTGACAGGTCTTTGGCAGTTCTAGGTAAAAGTGATCATAACTTTTATCTTTTCAATTTTGCAATTATGCCTTTGAAACACTGTCAGGGTATTTAATACATGGATTTAGGAAAAGTCATGAAGGGAAAATGGCGTATCTTTCATACGTGCAAATATTGAAACCATCAAATTGATGGCCTTGGCAGTTCTTGTGTTAAGAAACTCAGTATTGCACATAACACATAGATCTGAAGTTTGTGACTGCTTTCTAGATTGGATTATTTCCCTCTGCACTTATTATCAGTTTTCTTTTTCATGTTTATTAAAATTGCATAAAACAAATTAAAAAGATGTAAACAATTAAAATCTCTAATGATTCATCCAACTTTATTCATGTGTTTATGAGGAATATAAGAATGGAAACTCGGAATGCATAGTTTTTATTACTTCAAGTTCAAAAGCTAAAGCTTTGACAAAAAATGAGAGAATGTATTCTGTCAAAAAAAAGGATGGCACTTATGATGAAAATGTTTGTTCAAATCACTTATTGGTAACATTTAACCCATATTTTTCCATATTTATAAGGGATAACATTGTATGAGAAACAAGGATTTGTGTGTTTTCAGTGCTCTATTATTTTTTTGAGGTTGTAAAAAATTATAGTACTAAAACATGATAAATTAATCTGATTTTCTAATCCTGATTCTAAGGAGTTCGTTTAAAAATTTGTAAACTGATACTGTTGTAATGGGCATCTATGGCAGTATGTCTTGTTTAAAAATTATTCACTAATCACAAATTAACAAAGATAAAATCCATGTGGTTTTGCTCTAATAAATTATGTATCTTTCAACAATATACCATCTTCAGGGGTTGATACACAATCCACAAGCACAGTGTTTTTACTTGAATGCAATGGTTATGTGCTTAAAACATAAACTGATGAAATATTCAACTTATGAAATGTAGAGCCAATATATGTTTATTGAGTCTCATTTGTGTGTTATCTATTATTTTATTTGTTTATTGTTCAGACAGTACTATTTTATTTCTAAAATAAAAAGAAAACAGTATTTTATATTTTGGCTATACCTCGAGTTCTTTAGTGACATAATCAAAACATAGTTGTTAATATTAATGAACAGACAGATTAGAGAGTGTATTTCAAGTAGAATTGAACATTAAAAGTTTATGGTTTAAAAATGTATCCCCAATGACTAAGTATCAGAGAATCTGGTGTTTTGTGAACTGAGTAACAACAACCATAATCAGGATAAAACATTTAATGGTAAAGACAGATTTATATAAGTGCTTACTAGTCTGAGTCTGAAAACTTTCCATAAATGCACACTGTAATAACAATATCAAATGCCTTGGTAAGTAGAAATAAATTACCATACATCTACAGTAAAAAGTTTGTGTAGAGTGCTAAAGACATGGAATATTTATTTCTTTCAGTATTGGCATTGCCTACAACTCAGCAGTAAAAACTCAATGAAAGCTGTAAAATATCTGGTTCATATGTTTAGAAATCTTGAAAAGGAAAGTATTGTTCAAAGGATACAGTTAAGATCTAAGTTAGTCATTTACAAACTGGATGAATAAGGAAGTAATAATCAAGATAAAATGAAACATCCAGCTTACAGATATAGAGTGTTATTAAAAGAGTGTATAGCTTTTAGGTTTCCTTAAAAACAAAGTGATGCTAAGCACGTCATAATTAAGGTGCTTATAGCCCATTGATATATGCATTACTAGTTTTGGACTTTAGGACAAACTAAAGACCTCAAACTTTGATGAACTTGAAAATAACACAAAACAATTTACTTCCAATTAATTATGCAAATTATTTCATCAGTATGTGCATATTAATGAGCTTGGATTCAGATTATCTAAAAACACAAAATGTCTAGAAAACTAATAACACTACCCAACTAAATTATACATCAATTTAAGGCTTAAGAAGAAAGGAAAAACAAGAACCTAGCACCACAAATGTCAGTATATGACAGAAGAAAAGAAAAACAAAAAAATGTATTTATTTTCAACACTACAAATAAACCCTCCAGTTACAGACCTCTTATAGTTAGGGTGTAACTTTTTACCCATGTTTTGGTTTATTCCCTGCAGTATTTTCCACTTTATTATGCATTGAGTTTGTGTCAAAACAATTGAGCAAATTACCACCAAAGAGGTTGCTAATTGCCATGAATTCCATTGCTAGGGCAGTTGCTATGGGAAGATTTTCAGTTCAGGATTATGATTTTCGAGGAATATGTATGTGTTGCAGAAACTGAAAGTAGACGTTTTAAAGTAGCAAATATATATTTTTCAAAAAAGGGTGAAAAAAATGGGCTAGAAATACCTTAAACCAAGAGGTCTATAATTTTACCTTTACATAAACAGCAGAAAAGAAAAATATAAAGAAATATAACTGTTTCAAGAATAAATAGAAGATCTTAACAGCTAATGATAGACTCAATATTAATGTGTTTACAAGAGTACCTTAATGATGACGAGCTCATGGTTGATATATTTACAAGAGTGCTTAGTGATGACGAGCTCATGGTTGACGAGTTTATACAATAACCTTAGTGATAACGAACTCATGGTTGATGCGCTTACATGATAACTTTAGTGATGACAAACTGATGGTGTATCTATCGATCTATATATATATCAACAAAAATCTGTGTCTGTCTGTTTGTCCGTTATCTAACTATTCCTAGGTCGCTGAGTGTATCACAACCAAACTTTGTGAGATGATAGTTTGAAATAAGAGGTATATTAATGGGGGATTCACAACCCCTCCACCCCCCATTATTGCTGTTACTGAGCGCTTATTATCTTTGAAATAAATTAACGCTAAATACATTCATAGATAGCGCCACG
>NW_013667004.1:155567-192422 GCF_000517525.1 Limulus polyphemus | reverse complement strand
GAACTAGCAGTTCATTGAATACCAATTGTCAAGACTTTTAAAAATATTTTAAATTTTAGGGGACCTATCTTACGTAATTCATATTCTTTGTTTTACTCAAAATTGGAAGCCTGGGAATGCCTCGGATGACCTCTTCTGTGTTTAGGAATCACCCCTTATGTGATAGACAAATAAACCTAATGTACACTTCCATCGGTGTCAATACAAGCACTTTACATGATGTGTGAGTTTATGAATAATTTCTTATGTGGTGGAGAAATAGATGCGATGTACAGTCTTAGTGGTGTCAAAATCAACCCTACACAAAGTGCTTCGCTGGCTAATCAAGCCTTACGTGACGAAGAAAGAGACCTAATGTACAGTCTTAGTGGTGTCAAAATCAACCCTTTACAAAGTGCTTCGCTGCTAATCAAGCCTTACGTGACGAAGAAAGAGGCCTAATGTACAGTCTTAGTGGTGTTAAAATCAACCCTTCACAAAGTGCTTCGCTGGCTAATCAAGCCTTACGTGACGAAGAAAGAGACATAATGTACAGTCTTAGTGGTGTTAAAATCAACCCTTCACAAAGTGCTTCGCTGGCTAATCAAGCCTTACGTGACGAAGAAAGAGACCTAATGTACAGTCTTAGTGGTGTCAGAACAATCCCTAATTACATTATTTGTGCTGATCGAAATATCATCATAAACATTAGTTGTATTGATAAAAACAGTCGTCATACGCATTCTGTATTGTGATAAACCAGTATGTATGTACAACCTTAGTGGTGGAGAAACAGTTCCCATATCTAACTTGGCTTTTCGGGTTGTATAAAAATGCACTGAGAAAAATAAATGTATTTTAAAAACAGGAAATTGCGGATGAAAAAGTCTACATCTAATTTATAATATTTCTAAATTGTTTTAATGTATCTGTAAAAGATCCGAGTAGAAAGGCTGAATATTGCTAACTGGAAGACTTCTTAAGTCATGGTGGTTGTTAATTATTGGGATTTGTTTGTTGTCCAGATGCACAAAATATAATCTTTTTTGGAAGATAAATTTAAAATATGTACTTACGAGGTTTCGTTATCTTAATATGTAAGTGGTTTATACTCGAGAAGAAAATTTTAATACAAGTTGTTGTTGTTTTTCTTTTCGCATTGAATGCTCAACAGGTGACGCCATTGCAATGCATAGCAGAGGCAACGTCTGCCACAAAAAATTCATATATCATGTATCATGCTTTCAAATGTTTGGGCTAAGAATTCTTTACAAATTTTACAGTGCTACATCTAGTTGGAGCAAACTTACTTTTAAGATAAATGTACATACATAAGTAAAACGAGACAAAATATATAAACAATATAATAAAACAGCAACTACATTTGCTATAACAAATCATTCAAACTACTCCTTGCTACAGCGTTTCTATATAACCTCAAATGTACCTCACTGCTGTCACTACATCTAGAAGCCCTTTTCTTTTATTATACTCAGACAAGTCCAGAAACTGGTTTAACTAACACTGTAGCAGTGCGACTACTAACGTCAAACCTTTATATCAGTAAATGAACTTCGTGGATAAATAGCTAATGCTAAGAACTGACTGCTATTGGGATAACAATTTTTATACTGGAAAACACGGGTAACACGTGCAAAACAAAGGTAACATTCCTAGCTGCAATCACAGCACTGTCACATTCACTTTAAAACATGCGTCATTGAAAGCATTCGTGCAAACTGTAAAACTCTACAAGAGCCGTAACTATGAAAACGTAAGCCAGAAAATTACGAAAGGAAGTTCTAGTCCTTTAAACTGATTCGATATTACGCTTCATTCTAATTATTATATATCTTCTTTTTTTTGTGGCATTCACAGAAAAAGGTAAAACAAAGCCTTACATTTAAAACGCATTACTTTAACAGAATAAGAAGGTTTACAGTTAAACTCGGGGATAAAGTTTTTGTTACCTAACAACTCTGGAAATCGCTTTAAAGAATATTAATTTATGTGCTAACTGATTCCCCTACTGGTAAAGCTAAAAACTAAATATTATATATGCGATTCACAGCGGAACGCTGAAATTCTAATGATATTCAAACCAAGGTCCTTGCTTCAAATGAAACATAATTATCCTAATGAGAGATATTAAACTTTCCATTATTAACTGACACTATATAGAGGCTTACATTTCTACTTGTCAATATTATCTAACATTTGTTTTCAGCAAACATCAAGAGACGTGCTAAAACACAGGCAAACATTTCTTTTACAGGCAAAACATAGCACTACCAGCTCATCCAAGGTCAGGTCAAGGTCAAGAAAGATTGGCTTACTGTGTGGACAGAGTGTGGTCAAAGTCAGGAAATTTGCGGGGCCGTCCCCGACTCAAGTGTCGTCGCTTTACAAACTCACGGTCGTCCACCACCCAGAAAGAACCGAAGTCATCCTCACAACGGACAAAGCACTTGTGGAGCGACAGATTGGTGCGAATTGCATTCTGTGCAGAGATGGAGAGGATTTGTAGGAAAGGGAACAGAGGAAAGACGGATACAAGAGGAAAAAAGCAGTACAATATATATATGGTCAGAGTTAGAGATACATGCATATCACGTCGAGGCAAAAATCGCATAGCAACAATACGGGTAGTGCAACGAATTAACACAACAAACAGGATCGAGAAACAAAATTACAAATATAAAACAAAAATATGAGAAAAGGCATGTATGCAGGATCAAGGACCCAGCAAAAACAAGGCCAGTTGAGGATTGGATTTGTAAACATTAATTGAAGGAGGAGAAGGGAAAGTATGGGAAGGATGGGATGAGAGAAAGAAAGAGAGAAAAAATGACCATTACACAGTGCACGATGAAACACATCAAACACGTATAATATTTAAAAAAAACATACCCAGCAATACGTTCCTGTATACGTTGTGGCCGCCGTTTGTAGAATTCTAGTTCATCCACTGTCCACACCGCCCCTTTTACGTTCTCGACACGCATAAAACATTTGTGAAGGCTTAGGTTGTGACGCACTGCATTCTACCAAAACAACGGAGAGATAGCTTTTCAAGAATCTAAAGCCAGGTGAAGTCCAATATATCTCGGTAGGTGGAGGAGAGGAACGGTAAAAGTAATACGTTCCCTGGCCTTTGTATACGTTACTAAGAATACTGACTTTTGTAAAAAATATACAAAACCTACACGTTCTAACGGAATACTCTAAAGCTTCAGTTTTTATGCAAGAGGGAAACAACTTCACATGAAAAAATCGCACATTTCTCATAACACTCTTTTGTGTGTTGCACTAATCGTTCTCCCTAAATGTTGAGAGAATTTACACCATAAAGTTTAAATCTAATCCAATGAAAGTCACATTCTATTTAAGATTTAGTATAAGAATCTTTATTTATTGATAATATATCTCACAATTAAGAAACAGACTGAGCTATAAGAGATAACATTTAATCAGAAAGAAACATGTTAACCGCTGTTAAGAGATAAATTCAACTTGGGCTGTCATTTGTATACAAACATACAAAAACACAACAAACAATACAATTCAATTTACGTCAAAGATTAAATTTCAAATAAATAATTTTTTCCATAATTCGACAATATTTTCTTTGGTCATCTTATACCTGAAGCTGTAATAATAAAACATTCTTGTCCCGCAGTTAATTAAAATACATAAAGTTTTGTGCAGTTAAATAAGTTGAATGTTAAATGTTTTACATTTTGTTTTTAAGATTTAATTGATAAAAAGACTTAAACGATTCAAAACATATACAACATTATCAATTAACGATACTTACTTCTAAATCAGATAAAAATAACTGAAATTACTTTACATTTGGTCAGACATAATTTATAAGGTTCAAGTCTCTTCATACGACCTCTAGAATGCTTTTCTTATGAAACAATTTTATCGTTTAAATAAAATAAATAATTTCTTTATATTCTATATCACGTAATAAGTGCCTAATTATAGCATCAACATAACTTCTTTTGAAGATATTTCAAAATGGAGGTAAACAGTAAACTATAATTTCCATTATTCAACTAGTAAAACTTAAATCAATTAAGACAACATTTCGGAGTTTCTAATTAACTGCAAACTCAAGAAGTGGTTAAACAAAATCAAACATTAGAAATCACGACATCTTTCAGCAAGAATAGTGCAACAAGGTAAATTTAATTCTCGATGTCATATTTTGTAGTTTACTATGTTGTTGTTCATGACTTCAATGGGGAATAGTTAAATATAATTTTTACCAAAATCCCAGCCGGTTTCAGCAAAATTTGAGTGAAATACTCAACTAAATATCTACAACTAATATTTGTTGTTTTTTTTTTGTAATATTTAAACTTTTTCATCTATTGCTACTAAACTATAAGAAATCTGAACTACAAGACGAACGACCTTACCTTCCAGGTTGCCGAGTTTTTCCTGAAATAACAGAATGTATTCTGGAACCAAGTGTATATTTCGTTGAGTGTCAGTTGCTTGTCCGGAGATTCGATGATAGCCTGCAACACAAAGCATATTTACTATAGTTAATCCAGTTTGGTGAACTGGAAAGCACTTTAATATTAATAACGAAAATTCCAAAATATTTCATTTTCGACCTTATGATGATTATTTTTATGTCAAAAATGTGTTTTATTTTTTACTTTAAGACTATTTTTAAAGAGAATTTAAAAAAATTGCAAAAAAGAAATGAAATATTTCGAAAAATATAGTATACATATATGTATATCTTTATAAGTTTGTGGGTGAGGAAGACATGTTGTATCTTACCTGCCTAATCAATGATGCATAAGTGAAAGGAGGTCTAACTTCCGCCATCTTGTAAAACTCTCTATTTCTCTGAATTTCTGGAGAAAATAGTGATTTTATTAATTTTTTTACAAAATTAACCCCCAAAGCACTTTTTCTAGTATTTATTCTACTTCTATAAAAGAACCTAATATTTATTATACTGAATGGTCTAAAAATTAACTGTCCATGCCTATGTAGCGGGTTAAACATTTCTACAGAGGTGGATTGCATTATATTAAAGTGATTTTAGAGGATCACTACGCCGTTACAGTCCCTGTCGCCACGTTCAGCAGTCATGCTCTATTTGACGA
Source organism: Limulus polyphemus (assembly GCF_000517525.1). Taxonomy (NCBI): domain Eukaryota; kingdom Metazoa; phylum Arthropoda; class Merostomata; order Xiphosura; family Limulidae; genus Limulus; species Limulus polyphemus. The sequence goes on along the minus strand of NW_013667004.1, from coordinate 187,308 downwards.
CCATGACTCTTGGTAATAGCCTTGCAACGAATTTTTATATTGCAAAAGAGCTTCGTTGTAAGGCTTTCATATCCAAAGCGCTCCACCCCACCCTGCTGGCTTTAAATAATCCATCTACTGTATATGGACGCTGGTTTCCTAACGATCATTTCAACAGTCCATCAAATATAATCTCTTCGCTGTGCGTCTGCCGACTTGAGCTGTATATCTTTGTATGGAACAGCATGAATACTCGTTTCAATCTCCTGCTGTTTGAGGTACGAGATGATTGAACCAATCCTGTTGCTTACGGCACGTGGGCGACTCTTGCCACTGACATTTCAGTTCGTTCACTCTTACCTATTAGAAAACGTATTGCATGTCTGTTTCTCGATGGTTCTGGTTTACGAAGTTTATCTATATTCCTTTGTGTTTCAATGTCATTAAGTAAGAGGAGTATTTCCGCCTTGGATATTCTAAATCCCTGATCTTTACACATCTCTATGATCGGAATGTATGAATATTTTCGTCAGAAATGGCTATTATACATCCTTTCCAAAATCGTCCAGTTTTGGTAAAATCACGCCACCTCGAAACAATGTCAAAATGTAGTTACAATAGATGTTGTTCTTCCGTGACTTTATATTGACAGTAATTATCACGTGACTTACTGATTTACTTATTCAAAATTGTTTTAACATAACGTACTCAACCATATATATATTAGTCTGAATAGCGTTGTTGGGTTAATATAATTTTCTAAAACAATTATTCGTGAGTCATAACTTGAGGAAGTTAAATATCCATTTTGTTAACACTAATGTGTCAACTGTTATTTATGAAAAAAAGGTAATTCTGCGTAAGTAATCAAACCTTTCAGTTATTAATTAAACATACTTAACAATTAATACAGTAAAGATCTTGAGGTGTATTATTACTTTAGAAACAATACAGCGACATTCATCAAATATAATTATTATTTAACCAAATTAAGACAAAACAACAAAAACAATACAAAGATAATCCTAAAGAACATTATGGCAGACTGTTAATATCTAAATTAACAACACTAATATTAACTACAGTTTCTTACTTACACTAATAATAAATCAGCGTGTAGAAATGTTATAGCAGTTGCTCCAAAACTGGGATCCACGAGAGGGTCTCAGCACACGGAGAAATATTCTGTTTGAAACCTTCCTAACTTGTTTGTTTTTGGAATTTCGCGCAAAGCTACTCCAAACCTATCTGCAATAGCCGTCCCTAATTTAGAAGTGATGGGCTAGAGGGAAGGCAGCTAGTCAACACCACTTCTTGTCAACTCATGGGTTACTCTGATCGAATAGTGGGATTTGACCAAAACTCTTATAACGCACCTACGGCCCTAAAGTACGGAACGTGATTTTATTTTCTGGAGCACGCTATCCACTGGATCGCCCTCTATCCCATAAATTCGAGACCAATCAATCATCACCATGCATTTTAAGTTCAAAACATGCTGGGTTCCTTTTAATGTAGGTATTCCAGAACGCCAAAAAGTTTGAAGGTAGAACAAACGCATATAAAATTTTGTGTGATCACCCTCACTTGATATCATTGCCTGTATCCAATGAGTTCCCCGGTGGGACAGCGGTAAGTCTACGGACTTGCAACGCTAAAATCCGGGGTTCAATTCCTCCGCAGTGGACACGATAGTCCAATGTGGCTTTGCTCTAAAACTAACACACATGAACCCAGTGAGGAAAGATTTATTCAGGCTTTAGAACATATTTAGTGAGAATTGAATTTCAGGCGTCTTCAAGTGCTGTCCAGAGTTCCTTTCATAATTTGATTTCGGTTGCATTTACTGTTTTTTTCTCGACCAAGATAGTCCCACACACACATTCAACAGTATTGAAGTCTAGGCTTTGCAGAGGCTACACTAACCATGCAAAAGTTCCATCTGCTTATCCAGAGCTCCATTAATATGATAGAAATCATCAACTCCAGCTGTAGTTAAACATTTAGATACTACCTCTACTATGTTTAACTTTAATCTCTCACCACTTTTGCGATGAACGCAATACTGTCTAGTAGTTCCAAAAATCTCAAATTTTGACTCATCCAACCACAGTACTCATATACACATAAAAGTTGTCTAATCGTTTTGGTTTTGTTTTTTGTAAACTCATATCTCTTCTGTTTGTTGCCTTTTCAGAATAAACGTTTTCCAGTTCCTCTTTTCGCCGCATTGTGGAAGGGTAAACTTTAAAAGCAGTGGTTTCTTGAAGTTCTGCAGCAAGGCAACTGCTAGATTTACGTAAACCTAAAGTATTTAACATCTGATCTGGAAAGTTTCGGTAGTCTTCCAGACCTGTTCTTGTCACAAGTGATACCAGCTTCATTCTATCTTTTGACGTTTTTAACTCCAGATTTTCAAATGTCCACCTTTCGAAAGCGCTCTGGTTATAGTGTTTTTATTCATTTCCATCAAGACTTCTTGAACCTACGTGTTTTTCTATCATGAATGCTATGTTTTACTTCATCTTGGAATTATATCTCGTACTTGAAAGTTGAACAGTAACGTTAGTCACAGACTAAAGAAAGTTTTATCTTCTTTTTATAAAAGGAACAATAATTATAATGACCAAGGAAAATATTTTTTTGGGATTTATACAGTAAAAATTATAAATGTCTGGAATGCTCTCTGATGTCGTAAATCAGTATAACAGCCATTGCATTATAACATCTAAAAGCTACATGCCCCAGCTTTCAAAAACATAACTAGTGTCAGTTCATACATTCTTACATTTCTTTATAGAATTAATATAATTAAAACATATGATTTGGAAGGTATTTAAATAAATAAGTGCTATCGATAAACATTATTACTATATTTCATCCTTGGTATTTTTGTACAGGAATATAATTGGTGGTATGTAATTTATTCACAGAAGTGTTTATGATGGAGCATAAGTTCTCTACAATACTTTGGATTAATGATTTTTGAAACCTAACAAACATAACTGGCGAAACCTAGAACTTAAAACTGATGACTTACCGTCATTTATGTCTAGATTAGCTCTCTCGGCTACTCTTCTCCGCACCGGAGACTCTGGAATATTGAGTCCTAGTACAAAACAGTATCGTAGGTTACTCATGAAGATAATGCTTACTACAAATATATATTTATGTAGGTGATGAACAGAAAAATTAAAATCACATGTCAAACAAAGAAAGACACACACGAATAGCGTGATTATAAGTACAATACAGGTATCTTAATAATAATAAAAAAATAGTTATTTCCTCGATACATGACATCTTAAAGTATTAAATTTCAAACTACAAATTAAGAATGTCAGAAAGAAGTTATAATATGAAGGCAACAACAGGTAGATTCGATTATAATACCTAATACCTTTAAAAGTTCAGTTTTATGACACGCCCACAAGAAATAAATCTAGACATTTACTTTGTTGAGTACTCCAGTATATGTAGTGTAATGTGCTGCTTACAGGAAAACAACAACTTAGAAATAATTTTTCTGGTGCGAAATCAAAACGTTAGTCATGTAGAGATTCGATCCTCTGATCTCTAGTATTCATATAACTGTTAATTGGGGTGGCGTGGGGGTCATTTGACAAATCCCCAAAGTTTTAAGAAAAACAAGTTAACAGAGAAGCTCAACGCACTTTGTGTTGTAGCTCCATGTGGTGACGATTAGTGCGTTTAGAAATAAATATCCCCCTTTATTTTTCTGAAATTTTCACCTTTTGAAAAATAACAAACTCTCCATTTTGTAGGAGTTCGTTGAATTTCGCACAAAGCTACTCGAGGGCTATCTACGTTAGTTGTCCCTAATTTTAATGTGATAGACTTCAGGGAAGGCACTAGACAACAGCACCCACCAAAAACTCTTGGTTACTCTTTACAAACGAAAAGTGGGATTAACCGACACTTTATAACGCCCCAATGGCTGAAAAGACGAATATGATCGGTCACAGGTTTCGACGCAAGATTAGCAAATTGCGAGTCAAGCGCCCTAACCACCTTTTAGGCTTTTGTAGGAGTTAAGATGGGGATGTAGTAATGTATGGAGTTAGATATACACGACTGTTTCGTTTATATTTAATACGAGAGTTATGATTTACATAGCTATAAAGCGTCAAATTTATATTTTAAAAAGCTGTAATCTATCGCAGGTTTGATTACGCAACTGTTTATGAATCATTTGTTGCGTAGTTCAATTGTTGTGAATGGATGTCATGTTACTCAAACCTTCTGAATTTTTTTCGTTGATATGAGTGACTAGTGTTACATCGTAATGTCTCGTAGTCTTTAAAAAGTTCTAAGCCTCAGTCGCGCAACATGTATACATATAGGCGACCAAGTTAGTGAAAGTGACAGTAAAAAGTGAAGTTAGACTGTGTGTCAGTTTGGCCATAACAGACGATTTCTAATGTGAGCATAAGACAAAGTGGAAAGGGACTTACAGAATAGAGGACTGGAAGGGAGTGCTGCACCAGATGTAACAAGGCAGTTCTACCACGGAAGTTAACCAAATCATAGTACCAACAAAATACCAGACTCGATTGCGGGAGGACACCTAGGAACAAAGAAGATGGCAGACAGAATCACCAACAACTTCTGTTGGCAAGGAGTCATTGGAGATATGATAATATTCTGCAGATCATGTGACATATGCAAAACGATAATACCTAGAGGGAAGATAGCCAAGATGCCATTGGGTGAGATGCCTCTCATTGAAGAGCCATTCAGCAGAGTAGCTGTGGACTTGATTGGACACTATCACCTGTATCTGATAAGGACAACGATAAAGGATAGACAACGTGACTGGAACAGGTACCAGCAGGCAGTATTATTTGTTTAACAAATAGTCCCAGAAGCAAGTACAGGATTTTCACCCTTCGAGTTGATGTACGGAAGAACAGTATGTGGTTCATTGCAGATACTGAATCAGCTGTGAACAGGAGAAAAAGAGCCAGAAGTGAGGAACACATACCAGTACGTGTTAGACCTAAGAAACCGACTGCAGTAGACCTGCCAACTCACTCGAGAGAGCTTGTATGCAGCTCAAGGCAGTAAGAAGCACTTTTATGACAAGAAGGCCAAAGATCGACGTTTCAAGGTCAGACAGATGGTCTTGGTTCTGCTACTTACAGTTATCAACACTCTCACCCTGCAGTAGAAAGGATCATTTGAAGTGCAGGATGTGATCAACAGAATGGACTATAAAGTGAAAGTGAATGGGAAGACCAAGATCTACCTCGCCAATCTGTTGGAGATGTACTTTGAGAGGGAAGAAGATCTAATGGATGCAGCTATTGAGGCACAGATCGACATGGCAGGTGTAGCTGTCATAGATGCAGAACCAGAAGACAGTGACTTTGTCATAAAAGATGAAGACCCGCCAGAACATAAGACCACTGGATGGAGATGAAACATACAAAGACGTAAACATCAGTGAAGAATGACTGGCAAGCAGAAGAAAGCGTTACAAGATCTACTGTACTAGTATGCAGATGTCTTTACAGATAGACCAGACAAGATCAAGACCACAACCAAGGATCCAATCAAGGTGAAGCCCTACCAGATGCCCTATGTAATGAGAGATCTGATCAAGCATAAATTCGAAGTAATGTTCGTAGCTGGAATCATCAAGCCTTCGAGTTCAGCCTACTGTTCATTAGTAATAATCGTGAAGAAGAGGGATGGCTTAAATTACTTTTTCATAGGCTTCTGGAAACTGAACCTCGTGACGAAGTTCGACACCGAACCTATGAGCAACCCAGGGGCCAAGTTCGTTTCTAAGATCGATCTCAGTAAAGATTATTGGCAGATCCCAATGGAGACAGGATCTAAAGAGAAGATGGCCTTTGTGGCACCAAATGGATGTTACCAGTTTAACAGGATGCTGTTTGGGTTAGTCAATGCAGCAGCATTCAACCAAATGATGAGGAAGATGTTGCATAAAACCACCAATATCGAGCATTATGTGGACAACATTCTAACCTACGTAGCTAGACGGGAAGACCACTTGAATAAACTTAGAGAGCTGTTCAGGTGAGCGAGGGTAGCAGTTCTGATCATCTAAGTGCTACATCAGTTATTCTGTACTGTACTGGACTTTGACACTAAGTGGGCGACTGACAGATAGCCATGGAAAATGAGAAGCTAACAGACATACAAGATACACCAGCTCCAATGACCAAGCAGCAAGTCAGATACTTCATAGGATTAGTGGAATACTATAGAAAGTTTATCCAAAACTATGCTGAAGTTGCTGCACCACTGACTTACCTGACCAAGAAAGGCCTACCCAACAAAGTGAAGTGAGAACAACCACAGCAGATGGCATTCCAGAAATTGAAAAACATGTTAGGAAGTTTACCAATCCTTAGAATGCCAGACTTCAAGAAACTTTTCATGATTCAAGCCACTGCTTCAGACTGTTTCCAGTATTTTTTAGGAATAAACTGTTGAATAGTGAGAAGATCTACTTTGTGATCAAACAAGAGTGTGTGACCATCATACTTGGCATCCAGATGGAACATCAGTCCCTTGGAAAATCGACAGTGCAAGGATCATGAGGTGGGCATTGTACCTCCATAACTATTGATTCTGCATTGAGGTCATCAAGGAGACTGCAAATGTTGGTGCAGACTGTATAAGTAGAATTTTTGCATGAACTGAGAACAGTCTTTGTATACAGAAAAAAATTGTGGGCTTCTTGTTAGATATACACAGCTGTTTCATTTAAATGTAATACGAGAGTTATGATTTACATAGTTATAAAGCACAAGTGTTAAATTTAGTGTTTTTAGAAGTTATAATTTATTGCAGGTTTGATTACATAATTGTTTACAAATCATTTGTTGTTTTGTTCAATTGTTGTGAATTGGCGTCATGTTACTCGAACCTTTTGAATTTTTCTCATTGCTATGAAGTTAATATTGTTTCCTCATAAAGTCTCGTAAAGTTCTAGGCCTCAGTTGAGCAATATATATTGGCAACCAAGTTAGTACAAGTAAGTAATTTAGGGAAAGTGAAAAAGTAAAGCCAGAGTACGTGATTGTGAGTTTAGCCATAAAGAGCATTTAGTTGCGATTTCTAAAGTGAAAGTATCACAGCTTGTATTGTAATAACAGAGATATAGAATAATATATTGTCTTGTGAAAGTATGTTCTAAAGTAATTGATCGAGCCAGTGTGAACTTTGAAGAAAATGAGACAATTATTTAAAGCTCTGGATACAACTGTGGTAACCAACAGTTATAGTGGTGATTTAAAAGTGAGTATCACAGCCTTGTATTGTAATAACAGAGTATAAGTGAATAATTTGTCTTGTCAAAGGGTATTCTAAAGTAACTGAACGAACCTGTGTGGACTTTGACGAAAAATAGGCAATTATTTAAGGCTCTGGATACCACTGTGATAGTCAATAGAGTAACGAAATGTTTTGTACATACATTTGACTTGTTTTAAATATATTAATTTAAAACAAGTGGATTGTGTGCTGTCCATTCATTGTTGAAATTTATCACCAACAAGTCACAGACACCTACTGTAAAGAATTCGGCCCTATTAAACATGACATATTGTACCATAATATCTTTTATTAAATAATGTTCGACCTTACCACATTTAATTCTTCGCCATTTTTATGTATGTGCAACTACTTATCAAAGTTTATAGACTATCCCACAATTTTAACGGCCTTTCATGGTCTAAGTCTGTTTCAGTTAAACTTTGACGTGAATTTTGATTTTTTCTTTGAAAATAGGTTTATATTATAAAGTTAAAGTAATTATGAAATATAAATCAAAAATCTCACAGATCTTTTCCAATCAAACAAGCAATTTCAACGGAAGATTTTGTTGATCTTTTAAAAATTAATGGTTTTGCACCATTTCGCTGATAACTCTACAACGTAAATACTTCTTTTGATAAATGTAATGAGCAAAACAAGAAAACTTTATTCATACTGGACGAGCATTACTGTAGACGCGCTTGTATTAATAACGGATTTGCACACTCATCGAACCTTAATCCTGCATCTAAGAAAAAAAAGAAGCCATTTCTAACATATGATAAATTGTAGTGGTAATATATATATAATTAATAATTACAGAACAATGCATACATGTAAGCATATATATTCACCGATTAATACTGAAGGAGACTGAGATATACTGATTGAATTTGACTACAAAACACAGTATGTTCAATATAGGAAGCTAAGATGTTCTTAGACAGTGACATCTCATGAGCAGATAGTTAAAGAAACACTATATAAATAAGTATAATTTGTTTTATTATTTAGCTTTGAGCGAACGGTATTCATACCATACCAAAGAATTTACTAATTATCTGACGCTTTTCTTCCTTTTTTAAATTCTGTAACAAATGAATCTATAAATACAAAACAAATCATAAACATCACTTTAAGGAATCAATAATTTACAGATTCATAGACTCGATATCTCTGTAGAAATCAGAATATCAATTTAATATTGTCCCCAGGAGATCCCCTTGAGATAGGCTAGTCAATTAATTACAAACACATTGATATATGAAGCTTGATTAGGATTAAAGCTGAATTGTTTTGCGAATTAGGTTTTTGTCTAAATTTCAAGGACAACTTATAGCATTTCATCTCATTTCGATCTCAATATACAAAACACCGAGTGTTCTTTGTAACGTCTATCTGGTTACCTGCAAAATATGCTTGGAAATCTAACTCAGTATGAAATTGTAATATAAGTATCCTTAAAAGAATGAAAAACAACCATGTGTGAGTATGTCTCAATACCGTGTAAAAAAAGATAAAAATTACTTTTGTACCACTAAATACCCACAAAACCTGGAAAGAAACCACGATTTTCTCATCTGAAACTTCCATATCATGAAACAAAAGCTACTTGCAGGATGAATGGTTTTGAATTCAGATACTTGGATAAGGAACCCTAACCGGTAAGAAGTATCATTTCTACCTTTTTCTTTATCTCGCATTTAGTTTCCAAACACAGTTAACAGTTATTAATTATTAATTATTAATTATAGTGAGTAAAATTTACAAATTCCATATCATGTTTAAGGATTTCCGCATTAAAAGATACAAAATGGAAACGTTTTCTGATATATATATATATCTAAACAGCGAGTTCGTTGATTCTGGTATGCAGCCATACAGATGCATAAATGATTGTATATGCTTTTATAGCGTACTAAACGAAAAACTAGCAACACTAGCATGGTTAAAATCTCATACTGTCGACATTAATTGAAAGAGCTAAGGTAATTTATTTAATCAATTACGTAATTTTTCACTGTAGAAGGTTCTTGATTTATTAAATAAAACTCTTCAACTCAGTCGGTCTATATCCGTTGTCAGCGTTTCATAGGACGTGCCTCGAGTTGATCTAAAACCTGAAAATGACAGAATAGTTATTTTATTAAGCTTGGCGATGCACGTCATTTGGTAAAGTCTTCTTACCTCCTTTGTCGTTGGTCCATCGGCCTCCCGAGCCAGCGCTAATCCCGGGGGTGTGATGTAAGGATTGAGAGAGGGGTGGGATTAGCCTGGGAGGAATGGCCATGTGAGGTGTGCTTTGAGCTATCGATGTCATGGCAACAGAAAAAAGGTTCCCTGAAGTCGGAAGGGTAATGGGCGTAATGGACAAGTGTGGCGACGTGGGCAATGGTTTGGTCACTGATGTTAATAACTGAAAGAATAGAACGAGGAATTAACTAAAATGTAGCGAAATTAATAATTATCAAAACACATCAACACTAATTTCTACATAAACATAAAGATTACGAAGAACCAAAAGTATCCATTATTTTTTGTGAAAAAATAAAAATGTTTTGTTTGTTCCAGAATTTTCTCGCAAAGCTACACAGAGAGCTACTATAATTTCCAACTGTAGCTAGGCCGCACCCACCGCCAAATCCTTATCTATTCTTGCCTGACTGAAAAGAGGGATTTGACCATCACTCTTAAAGCCATAACCCAAAGTGCGAAGCGCATTTTTACTGCAACGGGCCGCAAACCACAAACCTTCGGATTCACAGTTTGAGTATGCTAATGACTGGTCACGCCCGACCAGATGATACAATAAAATACTTTATTTTGTTTTCCATTACCAAAGTTTCAACATGTGCCATGTAAGGATTAACAGTTAAGGCACTAAAAACACTAAATTTTGTTACTTTTAATTTTCCGAATTAGACAGACACCATAATTTGAAGAAACAATTAGCTCATCATCCTCAATGAAATACCAGTAACACCTATGAAACAAACACTATAAATTACATATATATGTTGTAAGTAAAATTTATTACTAAAAAAATAAGCATTCTTATTGCGTTGGTCTAACCAGAAAAATGGTAAAGCCTTCTTTCCAACAGATTAACCAATACACTATCAACAATTTTTCATTTTTGGTAACACCTTCTCGATATTATATTTTCCAGCTAATTGACAAAACCTTTTCGATATTAGTCTAAAAGCTTGATAATAGTGTAAAAGCTAATACGTAGCAATACCTTCTTGATAGTAGTGTAAAGCTGTTGTTGTTTAAGTTAAGCACAAAGCTACACAATGGGCTATCTGTACTCTGCCCACCACGAGTATCGAAACCCGGTTTCTAGCATTGTAAGTTCGCAGACATACCGCTGTGCCACTGGGGGGCAGTGTAAAGCTCATACGTAACAAAATTTTCTTTATAGTAGTCTAAAAGCTAACATGTAACAATACCTTCTTGATAGTAGCGTAAAAGCTAACATGTATGAACACCTTAATAGTAGTGTAAAAGCTAATGTGTAACAATACCTTTCCAACAACGGTTTCTCATTATTAATTTAAACCAACTAACTGGCAACACCTTCTCTATGTTAATATCACCAGTAAATTGGTAACACCTTCTTGATGTTAATCTAACCAATTAATTGGTAACTCCTTATCATTTTTCTAATAGCTAATTGGCAACACTTTCTCTATAATAATATAACCGGGCAATTGGTAACACCTCAATATTAATATAATCAGTTAATATTCAACTAGTTAATATAACTAGTTAATTAGAAAACACATTTTTTCGGTAATAATCTAGCCAGCACAATGGCAATACCTTTTCGGTATTAATCTAATCAGCTAACTGGCAGCATCTTTTCGCATTAGTCTTACCAGGATAATGGCAACACATTATTTTATAAAGCTTATTCCCATATCAGCACCACCCTGTCTGAACTAGACTGACCAGCACTAGAAGAACAAGCCATGTTGACACAATCAGTACATTGATAACACCTTATTGGAATAGTATAATCAGTACATTGATAACATTTTACTGGAATAGCACAATCAGTACATTGATAGCACCTTATTGGAATACTATAATCAGCACATTGATAACATTTTACTGGAATAGCACAATCAGTACATTGATAGTACCTTATTGGAATGGTATAATCAGTACATTGATAACACCTTATTATAATTTGTACAATCAGTACATTTATAACACCTTACTGGAATGGTATTATCAGTACAGTGATAAAACCTTATTGAAATGGTACAATCAATACATTGATAGCACCTTACTAGAATGGTACAATCAGTACATTAATAACACCTATTTGGAAAGGTACAATCAGTACATTGATAACACCTACTGGAAACATCTTTTTTTGCACTAGGATTAACAACAAGAATACAACATTTTTGGAGTCACTTAGCAACATATAAGTGACATTTGTCAGCCAAGATTCCTACTTTATTTTTCAGTTTTATAACCAAACATAACTTACACTGTCTTTCTGGGAAGAGTCTGGAGACAGCGTAGAAGCTGTCTTCATATGAAGATGCTGCATCATGGCTTGAAGTCGTTCCTTTTCTTTGGTCAGTTGAATCTCCAACTGAGATACGACCTGAAGTTGAACTCGGGCCTGTGCAGTGCTTCGATCATCTAGTTGGTGTTCAGAATTCAAGTGCCTATCGATATAAAAGATGTTTAATTATTCGGAGCTTGGAAAGTATTGTTCTTTTAAAAACTGTACAATATTTATCAGGGCGCCTTCCTTAAAATCGCAGGTTTATATAAAGCTTAATTTCTCATACTCAAAGAAGTCCATTTTTTTTTCATTCTTCTGCTTAAAACTGACAATTACGAACAGATGATTATAAGCCCTTCCTTTGTAGTTATACCATTTATGAACAGATATTTCTAAGCCCTGCCTTTGTAGTTATACGAGTTACGAACAGATGCTTCTAAGCCCTTCCTTTGTAGTTATACCAAATACGAACAGATTCTTCTAAGCCCTGCCTTTGTAGTTATACCAGTTACGAACAGATGCTTCTAAGCCCTTCCTTTGTAGTTATACCAAATACGAACAGATTCTTCTAAGCCCTTCCTCTGTAGTTATACCATTTACGAACAGATGCTTCTAAGCCCTTCCTTTGTGGTTATACCAATTACGAACAGATTCTTCTAAGACCTTCCTTTGTAGTTATACCAATTACGAACAGATGCTTCTAAGCTCTTCCTTTGGAGTTATACCAATTACGAACAGATTTTTCTAAGCCCTTCCTTTGTAGTTATACCAATTACGAACAGATGCTTCTAAGCCCTTCCTTTGTAGTTATACCAATTACGAACAGATTCTTCTAAGCTCTTCCTTTGTAGTTATACCAATTACGAACAGATTCTTCTAAGCCCTTCCTTTGTAGTTATACCAATTACGAACAGATACTTCTAAGCTCTTCCTTTGGAGTTATACCTGTAGTGAGTGGTGTTTAATCAAAGGAAATACTTAACTTTTTCATTATTAATGTGCCGTATGACTTGTTTATCGCAACCTGAAAAATTAAAGTTACCTACGATGGTTCCTAAGTCTTCTTCAATATTTGTAAAAGTATGTACTTTTTAATATAAAAGTGAATTTATGAAGGGAAATCTTGGCACTATGAATGCATTATGACAAACTCCGACGAAAAATTCAGTATTTCATTTCCCATAGAAAAATGTTTATTGTGTGTAAAAAAACAACAAAAAAAACAAGATCTTATTTCAAAGTAAAACTATAATTTGTAATTCAATATGAATTCATGTACATTGTAAAACGTACTTAAGAAATTCTTGGTAGTCATCATAGGCAGCCTCGCAACCAGGCCACTTGCAGACACCGTGTCCATACAAAGCGTGGTTTTTCTGAATTCCGTCATCCTTTGGAGAAGCGGTGGGGCTGCGCTGACCAGTAAGAGGAGTGGACGATGCCGATTCTGTTCCCGAATTATTATTCTGGCCGTTTAAGAAATGATGGGCGTTGGTGTTGGACAGTGGCGACATGGCTAAAGAGTTTGGCTGAAGCAAGCCATTGAAACAGTCCTTCAATATTCCAACATCGACACCAGAGGCACCATCTTTCCACGCCGTCTGTAGGTCATTGGACGTAAGGCCTAATGTAAGAGGAATAGGGAAGTACATGAAAAAAACAACTTTACTTGTTAAACAGTTAACACTAATGCAAGAGTAATTTAGCGGCATGATCAAAGTAGTTTGTTCAACACATGTTACTTTGATTACATGAAGCCATTTAGTGGGTTTTCATTGGTCACAAGACGTTGTCAGGGAGGATTGTGGACAGTTTTCTTTAAACACGTTGATACTTGTTCAATGAACTTTAAATTCAAGAAAGCACTTGAAGCTAACACTTAGTGTTTGTGTGCTTTGTATGTGTGGTATACTATATTATTTCTTTAATGTTGCTTTCACTAGTGGTAGTGGTTATAATATTTTATACATCTAGTTTTAATATCTATAATCTTCTATTATTATGCTTTTATTTGTTCTTAAGCGCAAAGTTATGCAATGGGCTATCTGCTTTCTGCCCATCGCGGTATCGAAACCCTATGTTAGCATTACAAGCCCTTGTACTTATTGCTAAGCCATCTGGGGGTGGGGTACTTTTATATAAAAACAGTTTTGTATTGTTAGTTTAGTATGTGGATTACGGACGACTAGCCTAAGTCTTCTAAGTTGGCTTAACCTTGTGAGATATTATTGGGTTTATGGTAAAAAATATCGTTAATAGCGATGGCACCCACATTTCATTCTAATCTTAATAATTAACAAAGTAAGAATATCATACTTAATTAGCTATACTCATTACCTGGTTGATTTTTAGTTTTGATCTATGTTGGTAACTTGCTCTGCCCGGTAGTTAATATTAAGTATTTTACAGTTGGTCCCCAATACACATCTAAAGCTTCAATCGTTACGATTCAAAATAAAAAGTGTTAAACATCGATAAAGAAGTCAAAATATGAAATAACATTTTAGTGTTTTAATGACATTGTAATAGAAAAACACTTTAGTAACACACTAAAAAACTCTTTCTTCGACAAAACACCTTGGCCTTTATACGAGATTAATTATAGTTAAGGTAAAAGATCAAACTCAATATTAGCGTTAGTCCAAGCTACGCCGTTTGAGTGAATGACAAGTTTTTCTACAGTTATTTACAAAACGTTTGATCTCACGATATAAAGAACAAAGTCGATTCTTACCTTGAGGCCAGAGAACTGGCGGTAGGCCTAACAAGTACTGTCTCTGTGACATCTGTAAATGTTGCATCAACTGTTGCTGCTGCAGAACAAGCTGTTGAAGTTGCATTTGTAATTGGTGTTTGCTGTTTTTTGCTTTGTCTCCAACACTGTTGGTGTTCAAATTGTTTAGCTGCTGGAGAATTTGACCTTGTTGGAGCATATTAAACTGTAACTGTTCTTGGAGGTGAGGAATAACTGATTCCAGTTGTTTCATTTGTTGATGTTGGTGTTGATCCTGGTGCTAGGTGACAGAGAGTAGAAATATAGACACCGCTAACGAATATTCAAAATTTTAATCAATAAACAAAGTAGAGAGTAAAGACTCCAAGTGTTTCAGTCATTCTTGAGTTATCTTATTGATGTTTAAAAAGACCTAAAATACCGGTAATCAATTATGATTTTCAGCCCTTCTTTGATTAGAGTTGAAAGGTTTGTTTGCTGTTAAACGCAAAGCTGCACTATGGTCTATCTGTGCTCTGCCAACCACGAGGATCGAAACCCAATTTTTTAAGCCTGCCTACTTACCGCTAAGCCACTGAGGGGCAAATTGGAAGGAAGACCAACTATTATTAAAGAGAGAATACTAATAATACTTCCTACATTATAGAATACACAGCATTTGTCGTAAGTGTAATACTTCCTATATTATAGAATACACACTATTTGTCTTAAGTTTAATACTTCCTACATTATACAATACACACTATTTGTCGTAAGTTTAATACTTCCTATATTATAGAATACACACTATTTGTCGTAAGTTTAATACTTCCTATATTATACAATACACACTATTTGTCGTAAGTTTAATACTTCCTATATTATACAATACACACTATTTGTCGTAAGTTTAATACTTCCTATATTATACAATACACACTATTTGTCGTAAGTTTAATACTTCCTATATTATAGAATAAACACTATTTGCAGTAGCTTTAATACTTCCTATATTATACAATACACACTATTTGTCGTAAGTTAAACTCACATATATAAATTTCATTGTGTATCGTAAACATATTAAGTTATTCAAACACCCATACATCTATTAAAAATGAAATAATTGATCTATTCATTATTTTTCTTTTGTATTCACTCGTGTTTCAAATTAGTTCTACCCCCTTTTAATTACTAATTTTATATTTTTCGTTAGACCTGACCTTAAATCTCGAAAGACGTAAATAATTACAACTATTTCTAGCAAGATTAATCTTCATTAACGTTACTTTCAATTATCTTCAATTACATTAAAAAATAGCAAAAACTATTATATTCAAGGATTTTTTACTGCATTCAGCAATATTATTTATTTCATAAAACAACACAATGTCTTCTAGCTTTCAATATAAGTACTGCGTTTCAACTTTGAATAAATGAAACCTGGTTCAAACTAAACTCAACGTAAAATTAAGACAATGGTCAAACTTTACCAGGCTTCCAAACAATTTCACATTCACTTCGCGGTGAATAAAATTTAATGCAAATAATATATCGTTCACTAGTGTACCTTCACGCAAAAAAATGTATTTCGATCAACTAAGTATAGCTATACTGATTCAAAAATTGAAAAACGTTTGTGGACCAGTCTGGAAAATTTGTTATTTAAAAGAACTTTTCAAAAGAAAAAAATTAAGAAGCAACTCAAGTTTAACACTGAATGAACAATTTAACAGTCCAAGATTTAAATATTGAACAACCTATTAACAAATGAATTAAAACGTAACAGGCACTCAGCAACAAGCTTTCTAAAGCATTAATTAGATATTATTCTATAAAATTAAAAGTAGGTATCATCAGGTGAATTTTTGTCACCTTCTCTTTTACTGGTGATTACAGAACTGTGAACAATGATTTGTTTGTTTGTAATTAAGTACAAAGCTACACGCCTTATCTTTTACTGGTTTGTTTGTTTGTAATTAAGTACAAAGCTACACGCCTTATCTTTTACTGGTGATTACAGAACTGTGAAAGCTACACGCCTTATCTTTTACTGCTGATTCACGGAACTGTGAACAACGATTTGTTTGTTTGTAATTCTTTGTACTTAATTACAAACAAACAAATCATTGTTCACAGTTCCGTAATCAGCAGTAAAAGATAAGGTGTGTAGCTTTGTACTTATACACAGAGGGCTATCTGTGCTCTGCCAATCACGGGTATCGAAACCCGGTTTCTAGCGTTGTAAATCGGCAGAAATGCTGCTGTGCCACTGGATGGCACGAACAACGAAACAAAAGGTATTTATGGAATTTTGATCATGAAATTAATGTAATAACAGAATATACAATATTTATCTAGGTGGTTCAAAATTTCTCGTAGAGTTTTTGTTTCTTGTATGTTTTAGCGGAAAGCTGCCCAGTGGGCTACTTACGCTGTGCTATCCCTTATACGCCCTTAAGCTAATCGCTGAGCGATTGGGGACCTTGCAATTGGTTATTAGGATTCTCAAGAAGTCTAGAAAATTGCTTAAATTTCAGAGAAACTCAAAAATCTAAGGAAATAAATTTTCGTTGTTGTTTGTCAGATTTCGCGCAAAGCTCCTCGAGGGCTATCTGCACTAGCCATTCTAATTTTGAAGTCAGATATGGCAGCTGGTCAACACCATTCACGCAAACACGTGGGCACAATACAATAACTGTACAAAATTTCAATTTCTTAATCAGGTGTGTTAATTTAGAGGGAAATTTCGAATATTTAGGAACCTATTTTAGTGTAAATGGTATAGTGAACATCAGTTATACGTGAAAAAGGAAGGGTTTTAAAACTGATGAAAATGTAATACTTCACTATTGGTCACTAACATGTTTTTAACATTCTAGTTCACATGTTTGCTCAAATCTTTGACAAATTCTAAGGAATACTACAAAAAAATAAATTTTTTTTTTCAAAAAAATGAGGGTATGAAAGTATAGAAACTGTTAAATCTTTAAATGTATTATTTATATGTCCTACAGAGTGAACAAAATTTTATAAATATTTCATTAGAGATTTGAAATTAATTATATAAAATTAATAATAGTTTTAAAATTTATATAAACAAAAATATTTATTTATTTTGCAGCTGAGGTAAACTATTATGAGACATATACAGTTACATTAAGACAACAGCTGTTTGCTAAAAAAAAAGCAAGTAGCAATCTTTGTAAAATACAGACTTAATATTGTTAGCATCATTTATATCTATGCTTTATCTAATAAAGCCAATATATTAAATATACAGCTTTTATAGAACAATATAGTACTATAACTTATGAGTTGACTGATTTGATGTTGAAGAAATTGTGCATTAAGAAGAAAGAAAGTTCTTAGTTACGTTATTGTGAGTTACTGATAGTTTTAGTATAAAGGATTAAGAGCACTTATTCAAGTGTAAGGCCATAGATATAAAGTGGACAATGTTCTTAATAAGAGAATAGAAAATTTCTCCGTGTTATTTATGAGACCAGATTACAGTCTTTCCTATTCAAAAATGTCATCATCTTACTTCTATTAATATTTTGCTTTAAAAAGGAGGGATTTATGATATTTGTATTTTTACTACCGATGCCCAGAAAATATCGCTAAGGAAATATTATACTGAATAGTAATAACACTTCTAAACATGCATTACATAATAATTTCCGGTGAAAACGTGCACTCGAATAGCCGAACAAAACATAATTACTTGGTAGGTCGTGTTTTCATTAGAACAAAACATAATTACTTGGTAGGTCGTGTTTTCATTAGTTTCAAATTTGGTGCTTCATAAAATGTATTACTTTTCACATGAAAGAAAAATGTGATTAACAACTAAACCTTTTTTCCATCTTGTGAATTTCAAATTATTCTCTAGAACGAACACAGAATAGTAGTGGTTCGCCATTTTTTGTTACTAAATGCCATTTTTGGCATCTTGAAAGAACTAATGGGTGATAATTGATGTGTAGGATGGGGCAAAAAATTACTAAACAGCTGATACTATAAGTGTGGTAAAGTTGATATAATACAAACCGTATTTAGTTATTGTTTCTTTCAGTTCATTAATAGGTAAAAATTAGAAAATGTTCTAAATGAAACAACTGTACAGGCACTTTGGTCCATCCTATATATAGACACACTCAGAGGTTGAGTACGTTATATTCAAATGATTTTGAAGCCTCACCACGTCGTTATTGTCCATGTCACCACGTCCTATTATGACGACCACCACGACTCTTGACCCAGGAGTTGCTGCCAATGTTATTATTGCAAAATTGGGTCTGGCATGGCCTGGTGGTTAGGGCACCCGATTCGCAATCTGTGAGTAACAGATTTGAATCCAGTCACCAAACAAGCTCGCCCTTTCAGCCGTTGGGGAGCGTTATAATAAGACATTCAATCCCAAGAGTTGGCGTTCGATGGTGTTCACTAGCTGCCTTTCCCCAAGTCTATCACTTTTGGATTAATGACGGCTAGTACAGGTAGCCCTCAAGTACCTTTGCGCGAAATTAAACAAACAAACAAAGAAACTATTGCAAATAAAAAAAAGACTGTATCATAGGGCTGCCATGTCCAAAGCCAAACACCCCTCCCTACTTGATTTACACAATCTATACAGTGTACGAGGACGAGGTTTCTCAGCGCCCTTTTCAACAGTTTGATTGCACAGAAGTCTCTGCGTCCGGTGAGTTGATCGGTATATTTTCTTTTGGAGTATCAGGTATAGCCGTTTCATTCTCCGGCTGCTTGAGGTATGGAATGGTAGAACCGATATGTCCTGTAAGCAACTTGTGTGCACGTGACTTGTGTCGCTTTCCAGGTGGAGATCCTTCTTGATTATGTTTTGTACTGTTGATTGGGACACATGGATGGCATTTACAACTGACCTTTGTGTTCGTGGACTCTCACCAGTTACAAGACATTGCAGTTTGCTTACCACGCCTGAAGTACGACATTTTCTCGAAGGTCCTGGTACCCAAGTTGATCCATATTTCTTTGTTTTCCAGTGCCATTAAGTTAAAAGGATATTCTCGTTTTGGAAGTTCGAAATTTCTGATCTGAACACATCTTTATAATTTGAATGTATAAATATCTTACATCGGAAAGGGCTATTACATACCCTTTCAAAAGCGAACAATCTTCGGAGGCATCACTCTACCTAATTAACATAAAAATGTCAAATGTAGTTCAGATACATTCCTTTCCACCGCGACTTTATATGGGCTGTAATAGTCATGTGACTTGCTGATTTGCATATTCAAAATAATTTTAATATAGTGTACCAAACCTCTATATATTATGTTTCCACCAAATCTTTATAATGATATTTTGTGACATACGCGTCCCCTGGTAGCAAGTCAAAATATTACTAAAATATAAAGTAAAATCGTTAGGGCCAAGAACTCAACTGTTCGCAACAAGCCTCATCGGTCAATCAATCCCAGTTTCCGTAAACCATTCACACGATGCACAATTCTTTATAATGATATTTTGTGTTATCCGCTCTTTGTGGTAACAGCCCTATATATTACTAAAATGTAAACTAAAATATTTAGGGTCAAGAACTGAACAAGCTATATTGGCCGATCAAGCACTGAAAAAACAAACAATGTTTACTAGAATTGGGATTTTTGTTTTTCAAGTTTGATTCGTTGATTCTTCATTGAGTTAACGTATTAATTTTTTTATCAATCTATGGCGAATGCGTCCTTCAGTGGCAGCTATTTGAATGTAAGTTGTGGACATTGGTGGATGAATAACTGGTTGACAAGTAAACATATTTTTGTAAAATATTGTTGTGTTACGATAAATAAGTAAACATATTTGGTAATCAAACATATTTTTGAAAATTGTTTGCATTATGTAAATTAAAAGGAAAAATTCACACTGTTAGAAAAATAAAGGCCGGAGCCATGCAATTAATGTTCGTTTTGTCCTAAAATGAAAACAGGACACAATAAGAGAAAATCAAAATTACAACTCTCTACTCCTTCTATTCACCCGTTTTATGCACATTATTTCAGAAAGATTATTTTTTTATCCATCTCCCACTTTTTCTAATTTTTAGTACATTGCTAACCACATACCCGCTATGAACAACAAATCATAAATCAATTTATCTACTTTTGTACTGAATTAGCGTAGTACATACTACATTAATGATGTATGTTGAGTAAGTATCTTTGACATTACAGATGCTAAAAATACATTCTTTCATAATCTATAAAGAAGAAAGTAATCTCTCACACTGTTCCACATACTTGAAACTCCCCATTAGAACCGGTATCAATACAACATAGAACAGAGAAATCTCTCACACTGTTCCACATACTTGAAACTCCCCATTAGAACCGGTATCAATACAACATAGAACAGAGAAATCTCTCACATTGTTCCACATACTTGAAACTCCCCATTAGAACCGGTTTCAATACAACATAGAACAGAGAAATCTCTCACAATGTTTCACATACTTGAAACGCCCCATTAGAACCGGTACTAATACAACATAGAAATCTCCCACCCTGTTTCACGTACTTGAACCCCCCCCCCCCCCCATTAGAACTGGTTCCAATACATATGACACGTTTAAGATAAAGAACTAGAAATGGGTTAAGTTAATTAGTTTACAACCTTCTTCACTCAACTCATTATTCCGGAACGTTATATGTAAAAATTTTGCTTCATGTCTTCCTTTAATAGAAGAAAAGTACCATCATTACCCAGAATTAATAATGTAATTGAGAAGTAATATTCCTATAACTCCACACTAGAATCCGCTCAATTTAGAAATTGAAAAAGTTACATATATACCGTACAATAACTGAAGGAAAACTATAGCTACCATTTCCTTGATGCATTAACGTTTCAGGCTTAACGCTAAAGTTAGTATACAAACCAGAAAGAATCATAAAACTGCATCACACACACGTATAATAATGTATATTGCTACTAGGATAATTATATTGTTATGGATATTTGATAAATGTAAGCATATGAAATAAATAAACTAGACGCACTTTCACAGGGTCACCGAAAATGTTGTTTCAAGAGTAAATAAAACCAAAATTAAGAGTAACAAATATTTTTATTTCTTGCTTTTCAAGTTCATATGTCATGCCGTGTTGTAGCCTACAGAGTGCATAATACTTTTCGTGCGCACGTTCTACTGATGTCACGGCAGTACAAATTGCAACTTTAAGCGTCCTTTACGTGATGTCATTTTACTGTCTACTGACTGACTGACAGACAACACACTACTGTATAGTGGTGAAAGCGGTTAAAACATGTGAACCTTCCGGGCGGCCTTCGGCCCCCTTTCTGGGGAAATTAGATTGCCCGTCATTGTTTGATAGAATTAAAAACAATACTGATAACATTTATAAATAAAATACTGACAAAGAAGATATAGCTGAACAATAAAATCAATTTGCAAACAAAGCAAACTACTTGCTTAGAAGAAAACTAAAGTTCAACCTGGAAATCAATATTAGACCCAATAAGAAAAAAAATCTCAGCAATATTCAGCTGAAATTTTAGAAATATTTTCTTTAACTGACCTTAAATCCAAAAAGGGCCATTAGAAACAAAAACAAGAACTATGATTAAATAGTACAAAGACTGACTCATTGTATGATACAGCAGAATCTCTTATAATTCTTAGATAAAACAGTTTTTTGTTGATAAAGGTATCCGTTGTTTGCTCAAAATAAAACGAAACATTCTTGCAGTCGTCATCATTGAAAATTATAAAAGTTGTCAATTTCAACATTTTCCTGAAATCTTTCGTAGACCCTTCGTTACAAGCTTGGTCGTTGTACATCAACAAGTTGATGATCTTGTCTGTAAGATGTTACATTAATTATCGGTACAATGAATGAGGTTAGTGGGCTATATTCAATATGTAGATGACGTAATTGAACAATACAAAATTAATTTCTTCCTAGACAGTTTCGTGATGGTCACCACATACATACTGTATACCGTGATCCATTACAGATAAAGGCAGATTCGACTTTCACTGCGGGAAATATAACAACAGAATGCTAGAAATGACGATTCTTACCTGCTGTTGCAGGAAAAGGGACTGTTGTTGCTGCAGCAGCTGCTGTAGTTGACCTGGCGAAAGAAGTTGTTGCTGAAGCAGCTGCTGCATTTGATGTTGGGCCAGCAGCTGCGAATTCATCATCAACAGTGGAGATACGTGATCCCCGTTTTCTTCTACGCTATCGGAAGTTTGTTTCTTGGTTTTTTCAACTTCTTGAGTCCTTGGATGCTAATGGAATTAAATAAGGGTTTTATTTTTATTATACACAGAATTATCAGAAGGTCACTCACTACTCACAACTGATTGGCCCCTTAATGAAAGCTCTCTAACAGGTGGAGGTGACATGCCATTACAGGTAAATGCACGATATAAACACACACTATATAGTTTGAAAAACAAATGTTTAGCATTTCGACTTAATGCGTTGTAAAACACAATGATACGAATTAATCAGGCCCGACATGCCAGGTGGTTAGGGGGCGCTCGACTCGCAATCTGAGGGTCGCGGTTTCGAATCCCTGTCCCGCCAAATCTACTTTCAGACGTGAGGGCGTTATAAGTGACGGTCAATCCCACTATTTGTTGGTAAAAGAGTAGCCAAAAAGTTGGCGGTGGGTGGTGATGACTAGCTGCCTTCCCTCTAGTTTTACACTGTTAAATTAGGGACGGCTGCGCAGATAACCCTCATGTAACTTTACGCAAAATTCAAAAACAAACAAAAAAATTAATTTGATGTTTGTTTGTTTCGGATGTTCGCGCAAAGCTACACAAGAACTATATAAGATAGCCGTTCGTAATTTTGGTATGAGAGACTAGAGGGAAGGCGGATAGTCAACAACACCCAACATCAGCTCTTGGACTACAACTATAATCAAATATTTGGATTTGAATGTCAGTCTTATAATATACCCACGGCCACAATAATTGGACGCGAACGATAGACTCTCGAATTCGGCCACGCTAACAATAGACCACGGAAAAATAAATTAGTTTCACATCGCCTTCATTTTACAACATAAAAAAAAACTTTTTTGTGAGATTTTATTTTGAAGTTAATGCGTAATCGCTAAACCAAAACCCATCAAATGAAGAATAATACATAACTTTGTGGTAGAAATGTATTAATACTTAACGAGTTTCGACCCATAGAAGTAAGTCGTCATCATCATCAGGTTCAATTCGATTACAATTGGGAGCCTCACTTTAAAATTATAATTAACATACCCATAACACGTATCGTGTGTAACCTATTTGAAAACAGCGGTATTAAACACAAAATGGGGGACTCTTCGCCATAATAATACAAGTATAAGAAAATGTTGAATATGAATAGTGGCCGAGCTGAAATCTCTGAAGTACATGATACGTGTAAGTAATTGGTGTTAGTGGCCGAACTGAAATCTCTGAAGTACATGATACGTGTAAATAATTGGTGTTAGTGGCCGAACTGAAATCTCTGAAGTACATGATACGTGTAAGTAATTGGTGTTAGTGGCCGAGCTGAAATCTCTAAAGTACATAATACGTGTAAATAATTAATGTTAGTGGCCGAGCTGAAATCTCTGAAGTACATGATACGTGTAAGTAATTGGTGTTAGTGGCCGAACTGATATCTCTGAAGTACATGATACGTGTAAATAATTGGTGTTAGTGGCCGAGCTGAAATCTCTGAAGTACATGATACGTGTAAATAATTGGTGTTGTTTGCCTCCACGAGAACAGCGACTTAAGTTAAAAAACTGGTGCTAATTCTTTAAACCTGGTTTCCTCATCGACTGCTTACCTCGTATATATTATATTATTTTACTAAGGGTGGTGGTGTTCGATCAAGTTCTGTAAAAAGTCGGGATAGGTTTCAATATCAGGCATGAATTATAAACAAAACGTAGGCATGTGACAAAGGATGTTCTTTCTAGGTGACATTTTTTAAATTCATACACATGCGTAGATATGTGTGTGTGTGTGTTTTATAGTGTAGCAGGTAACCTTTGGAGTAAAACAGCCTTTACAAGGGGAGTACATCTTCCCTCTAAGAAACAAAGATGTGTATTTTTATAGTGGAAGAATAAATGAGTTAGCGAATACATATAAACAACATAAGCTAGACAGTATATTACCAGTATAAATGAGTTAGCGAGTACATATAAATAACATAAGTTAGATAGTGTATTACCAACATAAATGAGTTAATCAGTATATAAACAACATAAAGGAGTTAGCCGGTATATTAACAACATAAAGGAGTTAGCCGGTATATTAACAACATAAATGAGTTAGCCGGTATATTAACAACATAAAGGAGTTTGCTGGCATATTAACAACATATAGAAGTTAGCCGGTATATAAACAACATAAAGGAGTTAGCCGGTATATTAACAACATAAAGGAGTTAGCCAGTATATTAACAAAATATAGAAGTTAGCCAGCATTTTAACAATATAGAGGAGTTAGCCAGCATATTAACAACATAAAAGAGTTAGCCAGCATATTAAGAACATAAAAGAGTTAGCCAATATATAAACAACATAAATGAGTGAGTCGGTATATAAACAACAGACATTCATCAAAAATAAAGGCGTGGCTTTTAAACAGAAGTCAAACTTATAGCTATTTCACATATAAATGTGTGTGTGGGGGGGGGGGAGGGTATCTGTTAATTGGAAGAGAATGCCAGAGTGAAAATGTCTGTTTTAACAACTGAAAATTAATTGAGCTGACGACCTATATGTGCAGACTAAAAAATGTTAATCGGGAACTCATTCCACAAGTAGAGGCGTGGCTGTTGAAAAAAATATATTATTGTTCTTTCCTCGATAGAGATTTCTTTCAAGGTAAATAAAGTAAAACAGTAAAAAAGGGACAGTACGTTATAATTACGTCGAAAACGAATAAAATCAACAAAGAATGGGCGGGGATAAAAAAATACAAATGGTATATAAATACAGTGTACACCTCTCAGAATTAATTGATTTGAATGAATGATTTATCGTTATAAAGGAAGGCAGAAGTATGTATAACCCTTATGTAGTTTAGAGAGTTTTTACTTGCAGAAATAAATAAATATATCACAAACTGTCTACAAGAAAAAATACGTATTGTGGTAAAATAACTATTAAAATTGAAAGATAAAATATTCCTGTAACTTAGTTGAAGCTTGTGAATATTCCAAGAAAATGCTAATTTAAAGTTATCATAAATATATTGTAGAGTTTAATCAGAAGAGTAATTTTTACAAATACGTAAGCCTTAAGTGACAAATGTTCAGTTTAGTAAGTTTATTGTTATAAACTTCTGATAAAAAAATACACAGTATTAACTTGTAACACAGAGACAATAGAACCAAATGATATAATTATAAAACAATTGTTTTAATTACTTCTGAGTATATGGTGGATAAATTAAATATCAAGAAGATTTAATGCACTGCTTAAATGTTAAAATGAAACATATAATTACACTTACATACTGCTACGATATTTAAGATAGACATTTGTTTCGTGTAGATAAGGGGAAATATAGCCATCATGGTTATATTTAAATGTTTATATTTAAATGTTAAAATGAAACATATAATTACACTTACATACTGCTACGATATTTAAGATAGACATTTGTTTCGTGTAGATAAGGGGAAATATAGCCATCATGGTTATTCTCATAAACAGTACACGCAACAATCCACTAGTGGTTATATAGTTTTTATGAAGAATTTATAGAATTAACCACTTGGTCATCTCAAGATATTTGAAATACACGAAACACTCGAGAAAACTTGTCGAACAAGTAGTTATCTACTTAATATTTAGCATTAACACGAGTAGGACTGTTGATGTTGCGCACAAAATCACATTTCGAGTAACTACATAGAACCGCCATGTTCTTAACTGATTACAGCACGCGCCCCTGTCAGTTCTGAGAACAGGTTATGTAGCGTAATTCACCACTGACTAAAACGATTTATAAACAAAATGAAAATTATTTTACGTAGAGAATATATTATATGTTTCTCATACAGGTACTTGAAGAAGGCAGACCAATGTTCTGTTGAAACGTGTAGTACGTTATATTCATAAAATAATTTAAATTTTTGCTTATAAATCGTTGTTTGTCAATTTAATTATTGTATTACCATAGTGTGATCCCTACACACTGAAAAGTGGTTATTTAGTGCAATTCACTCCATGGTTAACAAGGTATCTAACTACAACATCCTCTGAAGCTGTTAACAAAATACTACAACATACTCTGAAGCTGTTAACAAAATACTACAACATACTCTGAAGCTGTTAACAAGGTACTACAACCTACTCTGAAGCTGTTAACAAGGTATCTAACTATAACCTACTCTGAAGCTGTTAACAAGGTATCTAACTACAACATACTCTGAAGCTGTTAACAAGGTAATACAACCTACTCTGAAGCTGTTAACAAGGTACTACAACCTACTCTGAAGCTGTTAACAAGGTACTACAACCTACTCTGAAGCTATTAACAAGGTATCTAACTACAACATACTCTGAAGCTGTTAACAAGGTACTACAACCTACTCTGAAGCTATTAACAAGGTATCTAACTACAACATACTCTGAAGCTGTTAACAAGGTACTACAACATACTCTGAAGCTGTTAACAAGGTACTACAACCTACTCTGAAGCTGTTAACAAGGTATCTAACTACAACATACTCTTAAGCAGGTAATGACGTCTCTGTAGGTGTGACAGTGCGAATAAAATTGTGATGTACCTATACTATTGGTATAAGCGTAAGCTTAATGTTTTTGATGTATGAAAAAAAAAGTTATAAGGTAATAAACACTCAGCAGCTTGCAGTCCAGTTTGGATTAAAGAGGGTAAAGGTTATAACCTTGAAAGTCCCAAAGTCTTAACTATAAGCTTGGTGCATCTAGCTACTTGTATATTTTCAACTCCGAAAATGAACGTTCACAGAATCTTCATGAATTTCAGTTATGACTAATATGAAAGCCTATGGCATGACGAAGACTTTCACTTCTGTTCACTAAATTTCGATCGCTTACCCTTAACATATGGGGCCTCGACTCACACCCCATCACCGAACATGCCCACCCTTTCAGCGTTATAATGTGAAGCTCAATCTCATTATTTGTTGTTAAAGAGTAGCCCAAGAGTTGGTGGGTGGTATTGACTAGCTGCCTTCCCTCTAGTCTATTATACTTAAATTAGGGACGGCCAGCGCAGATAGCCCTCGAGCAGCTTTGTGCGAAATTCAACAAACTTTCAAAATGTTTGTTCAGTCACTTAATCACTTACTTTTAACGTCTTCACGAAATCCCAGTTGCTTATTTACAACGTGTTTTAACGCTTATATTTAACGTTTTCACCATATCCGATTTATTGAATAATTTTATAATTTGTCGTTGTTGTTGTTCAAATCATACATAAACATGGGATAAAACGATACCTCCCATAAACACTATTCGACAGTTGTAAAGTTTGTTTGTCAAATTTTGCGCAAAGCTATCCACGGCTATCTGCGCTAGTCGTCCTTAGTTGTGAAGAGGTAGACTGAAGGGAAGGCAGCTAGTCATCACCACCCACCGCCAACTCTTGGGCTACTCTAACCGAATAGAGATTTGATTGTTACTCTCATAATGCACCCACAGTCCCAAGAAGCAGGGTATGAATTTGCGGCAACAGGACCCAAACCAGGAACCCTCGGTTTCATAAAGTGACAATAAATTTAAAATCAATGTATATGTAAATTGAATGTTGTAATATTGTACGAAACTTCTCTAAAAATTATCACTAACTTAACACTAAGTTACTACAATTTAACAAATTCCGTGAAAACAATGTTATTTCTGTGGAGAAAACTTTTTTAAACATGAACAATTTACTTCTAGAAGACACCTAGCCATAAAATGTAAACTTATTTCTACACACACGTGTACGTACATATGCCCCTTTCTCTATATGTTCACGTATAGTTGTCAGCGTTCATCAAGCGAATGAATATTTGAAATCACATTTTTTGTTATTTCTATCTCGAAGTCACCATGTCTATCCCCTTCTCTATCTACACAACAGTATTTTGTCTAAATCTCTGAACATCCCAGCATACAGCAGTTCCAAGCCGATGTACACGATTAACCAGAAGGTTAATAGCAGCCAAGTCACGAAGGCGCAGGCCACGCTGCACGCGCTATGTATTATTTATGATCCCTCAAAGCAGAATTGTACATTACTCCACCCTAAGCAAGCTTACCCCCTTACCTTTCACTACCTTGGGCAAGACAAACAGTAGTTGCCATAGAAACAACGGAGGTAGCGGGTGATCAGAATTTCATGTAAATAGTCTCGAAAGAAAGCAAAGCTTAACAATTTGTAACAAAAAAAGGAAGTACATGCGTTATATTGATGGTTGAGATACACGTTGAAACTATATTTCTTTAATTTTCTACGTCTCCATCCACTCAGTCGAATCTACTTGTCCATCTGACTTGGTCTTTTGGTGACCATAATGAACTAACAACTGATTAGACTAGTTTCACCATAATGACTAACAGCTGATTAGACTAGTTTCACCATAATTAGCTAACAGCTGATTAGACTAGTTTCACCATAATTAGCTAACAGCTGATTAGACTAGTTTCACCATAATGAGCTAACGACTGATTAGACTAGTTTCACCATAATGAGCTAACGACTGATTAGACTAGTTTCATCATAATTAGCTAACATGTTAGAAATACGCAAACAAAAGCGTATAATAAGCCACATAATATTACATAACTATTCAACCTTTTTACTTTGTAGATACAGAAGAGAATGATTGAGTTTTTGTATGCCATTATGTAAATTTGACATTATTAACTAGCTTAAAACATGCGCCTGTCAAGTTATCGTACCTTCTTAATGAAAAGAATTAGTTTTCAACCCATGCGGCACCTTGTGCGCACATAATTGGCCAAGTCGGAGATCCGTAGGATTCAGATATCGTTGTCTCTAACTCTGAACTATTGACCAGACGAAGAGCAGCCTCAAGGGCTTTGGCATCACGTCTAGAACCTTTGACCCTTGTAACACTAATCACTAGGCTACGACAGTTCGCTTCTTTAAGGGATCGAGACAGTTTGTAAGTTAAGATTTTTTTTTTATTGAGAGCGAAAGAGTTAGCTTATGGGATCAAAGTTGTAATGATAGAAAAGTAGTGTATGTCGTGTCCACAAAAATCTAACGATAGCAGGATTAATGATGCTGGATTCCGATATCCGTAAAATCGCGGATACATGCTTCAGAAACTCGAAAGATACTAAGGTCGTTTGGCCATGGCGAATTTATGGTAACAACGAAACCACTGGGCTGTTGCCAAAATCTGGAAATTTTCACGATACATATGGCTACATCTTATATCTTGTCATATACATTTGTTTCTTTTATAGCTTGAAAGAGGGTCAAGCTTCGACACATGATGTTTATGACAGTTTTCTAAATCGAATCAAGTACCCATGAAAAATATTTCTCCACTTTGACTTCCAAACCTTGGATTTTATTCTCTAAAAAAGTGTCGATATCATGTTGAAAAAAATGTGTTTAGAATAAGCACAATCTGAACAAACGAGTAATAGAGGGAGATTTAAATATACTGTTGTAAATGTAGTGGTGCAAAACGTCTAAGCTAGCAAAGCAAAGAGGCTTTTTTAGGCCTAACAAAAGTGGTTAATTTTACGTTTTAGTGCAGATGGTTTTTCCATACATTTCTGGATTTCGAATCAAACGGGTTTAAAAGCGCATTTGATATTAATATTTTGTCTGTTATAATGCGGTGCCAACATTTCCAGGTCTGGAGCCAAAAATTACATTAATATTAATTTTCGGTAATAAAAATCAGTAGACTTTAAGCCCGAGAGGTCGAAGAAAGTAAGAAAGAGATAAAGTATTAAGAAACAGCGAGCGTATATATACGAAAAATAATTTAACTTGTTATCTTTTGTCGTTCAGTGATAGCAGTGTGGCTATAAGATCACTTGCTGCAAACTTTCTCCACTTTGAAAATCGATTAAAATACAATTTCTTTTTTTTCCAACACCATAGAAGATTAGGACTATGGACTTAAAATATCCATTTTTAATGTTTCTCGTAAGTTGTCCCTGATGAGGAATTATATCAAGGGCTGAGATAAACACCTACGTCAAGTTTACTAGGTAGGTATACAGTAAGTATAAGACGAACTGATTAATCAGCATGATCCATTAATGACCTAATGGTTAACCCTTAACAGAGAAAATATTGGGTATTTTTGTAAGTAATAAACTAGAGAAAATCTTAAATGTCACAAGAGCTATATTTCTGTTGCATGGTCAGAAAGCATTACGGAGTTTTCCATAATAAATAACTTTTCTCTTTTTTTTTCTCTCTTCTAATCTAATTTAAATCTGCTATTTACTGCCATCTATTGGGCTGAACTTTAACTTTAGTGCTAATATATCCATTGAATTAATCTGTTAAAACAATTTTAAACTGCTTTTCTTTGCTCCTTTGTTGAATTTCTTACATTTTTTATTGGTATTCATCAACATAAATTTAAAGAATGTCAGAATATCCACATTATGGAACTAAAAAATTATATTTTCAAACTTTAATATATAATGTATTTTAATAAAGGATTAATTCAAAATTCCAGACAAAGGTTTCAAGCGACAAAAGAAAAGAAAGGAGAATCGGGATTCATAAACTATTAACGGTCTTAACGGCCCTCGAAGGGATGCATAGGTTGTATATAAATTTATCATGTGAGAAACAAATATGGGATATTCGACTTCGGTATCGCATGGCTGAAAAATTATTTCATCTGTTAGAGCTAAATGAATTATGTTAAACGATGAACATATCGCTTTCTACGTGGTTTTAAAACATTTTGTTTTCTCTTATTTGTCTCACAAACTTTTTAATTTGTCAGGTGGGGGAATGGGGGGTGGGTAAAGCTTCTTTTGCACGCAGTGAATCTAACTAGCGAATCTTTTTTAAAGCTGTGAGCTTCACTGATCGCTGAAATCACTCAGATAGCCGAAACATAGTCACGTTACTTAGCAAGTAAATGATTAAGTGTGTGTGAACCTTTTATTTATTTTTTTTATCTTGCTTCGATCTGGTAGAAGTGTTT
>NW_013667004.1:153243-154658 GCF_000517525.1 Limulus polyphemus | reverse complement strand
GGACCATGAGAGCGTCAAACAAATGTGTACGGAACGTATCGCATCAGTTTTTTATTTATTTTTTATCTTGCTTCGATCTGGTAGAAGTGTTTAATTTTAAAGTTTTCTGTTCTATACCATCATAAATGCGATTCCCAGAAACGAATCATATTCGCGATTCATGACATTTATGTTCAGATGTTTGCATTAGACCTACGTGTACTTCCAAGT
This sequence comes from Limulus polyphemus, assembly GCF_000517525.1. Lineage (NCBI taxonomy): Eukaryota > Metazoa > Arthropoda > Merostomata > Xiphosura > Limulidae > Limulus > Limulus polyphemus. Next base: position 154,448 of record NW_013667004.1, on the reverse strand, counting down.
CATATGAAGGGCCAACAAAAATCAATTTCCACGCGCTGGTCAAGGTGTGGTAAGCGTGGCACGAGGATCATATCATCCATTATACGCTGTCACGGACAGTTTACACGGGAACCAGCGCGAGACACCAGCACGTAAGCATTAGTAAAGTACTGCACACGACTGCTTGTCGTAAGGATACGAATGAGCAACTCAAAAAGGAACAATAAACTAACAAACCGATTACCCAGACCTCCACGATAACTCGTTTTTAAAAAAACAAGTAAAGTAGAAATCGCAAAGAATATCAAGTTTCGTTTTGAATTCAGTAAGAAACGCCAAACTGGTCTAGTGTTCGTATTCAACACTGTTGAAGCTGAAACTGCCTTTACACTTCTAATAATGTATTAGTACTTACTTCATGTATAACTTGGTTCTTTTAAACAGTTTAAAGTTTATCTAATTCCAAGTTAGGTCATAATAAGTCAACATATGTATCCATAAACAATGAATATACGTATTAAATATGTGACGAAAGCATTGTATTTTTGATATCTGCTAAACCAAAGCAAAAAGGTACATTAAGCCTAATATACTGTGAGAAGTTTGATGAAGAGCACAATAATTTCAAATTAGCATTGAAATTTATCAAGAGAAATTGCGGCACTGAAATAAATCAAGGAAATGCGTACACCGTTCATTAACTACAATATCCGGATGATATTGTTGTGATCAGGGCTACCGAGGGAACATGGATCCCAGGGAAGAACTGATATCTGCTCCCACCCCACCCGAATTTTTTGACGGATGCCGCGCATACCTACTAGTGAATGAAGGTACAATTAAATTTGCTTAAATTTCCATACTGATGCGATACGTTCCGTACACATTTGGTTCACACACACTTAATCATTTACTTGCTAAGTAACGTGACTATGTCTTTAAAATTAAACACTTCTACCAGATCGAAGCAAGATAAAAAATAAATAAAAGGTTCACACACACTTAATCATTTACTTGCTAAGTAACGTGACTATGTCTTTAAAATTAAACACTTCTACCAGATCGAAGCAAGATAAAAAATAAATAAAAGGTTCACACACACTTAATAATTTACTTGCTAAGTAACGGGACTATGTCTTTAAAATTAAACACTTCTACCAGTTTCAAGCAAGATAAAAAAAATAAATAAAAGGTTCACACACACTTAATAATTTACTTGCTAAGTA
>NW_013667004.1:151583-152586 GCF_000517525.1 Limulus polyphemus | reverse complement strand
TGAAGGTACAATTAAATTTGCTTAAATTTCCATACTGATGCGATACGTTCCGTACACATTTGTTTGACGCTCTCATGGTCCCTCTGGTGGGCAGTGAGCCTTGGAGAAATATCTCAGGACTCTTGATAGGCCTGCTTGTGATAAGTCTCGGATGCAAAGTATAAAAGACATCAGCTTGTAATGAGGCACACTTATGGTGTTGACATTTAGCTGACGATATTTAACATATATAACTTACAGATGCAGTTCGATATAACCCAAACACTGTACTTTAACTTCGCGGAAAACTGTTCTTGTGAAATTAGGGTAAAAACAAAGTCACTGCCAAGTTAGCCGACATATCTAAAAAAATATTCACACTATGCCGAACCTAAAACCACCAACACTACACTGTGTAAACAAACACACACAATGTGTCCATGAAATTTTCAAACCGGTCTTGTCAAACCAAAACTACTGAATATGATGTCGAATGGTGATATATAGAGGAGATTAAAGTTACGCACCCAACTACTGGACAATAGCTAGGTCAAACAAATCAAACCAGACATAAAGTGAGGCAGAAGTATCGTCTTACAAGACGATGTCCTTAAGCAACGGGACAGCTTCTTGGCTGACCACTAGAGATGACATGATATTTCACTACACGGTAAGCCAAAAAAAAAGTTTGTTTTTGTTCTAAGCACAAAGCTGCACAAAAGACTTTCCGTAATGTGTCCGCGGCAACGATCAAACTCCGTATTATACGAGTTCAAGGTTACAGCTGAGCCACCGGGGGAGGAGGAGGGTAGAGAAATCTTAGAATTGTTCAACACGGAAATGACTAATAATTGATATAACGGACATTTTAAAAATGATAGACCCAGAGGTTTATATTTACTCGAGAATATATACACACAGTGGTATTTTACAACTTTTAAAATGCATGTAAATACAAAATATATTTTATAACTAACATTGTTATTTTCTGTTTGTTTGTTTTTGAATTTCGCGCAAAGCTACA
>NW_013667004.1:146316-150820 GCF_000517525.1 Limulus polyphemus | reverse complement strand
CTCGCAGATTGCGAGTCGAGTGCCTTAACCACCTGGCTATGCCGGGCCATGTTATTTTCTTGTGACAAGTAACGCGTGTTTTTAAATGTTCATGCTCTTAATACTTGGGGCCAATATCATCATTACAATCAATATTTAAAATATATATATAAATTATTTGACTTTCCTAACAAACAATTTTAAGACATTTTACAAACTAGTATGCATAACAGCGTATATATATCTCGAACAATGAAAAACTGCTTAGCTTGACCTCAGTATAGCATTCGATGAAAGGTGAAGTTATGAAAACTACGAACCAATGTCATATTTCGCTTTTAATCCACTGCTTTGAGTTATTCGAAATTCGTATTTGTAACAACGTTTGTTAGACTATAAGTGGATAAGAAACTATCACTGTGATATGCCATTTTATTCATTAAACTGAAATAAAATATAACTGTCTAATAAAACACGTGGTTGTTATGCATGAGTGCTGCTATACGTCGCCTCAGAACTCAACAAGGTGTAATATCACGCGCTGCGGTTGAAATCTTCCACACACCGCAGTTAGTTCGCTTTCTTTGGGAAAGCACTAAAAAATCCACGAAAAAACTAGCCTAAAAGAGCATAATTAGAGATTTAATGGACTGCTAATCATCTTAAAAAACAGACATATAGTCACACTACGGAAACAATCACTGACCGTATTGCGTTCTTTCTGCTCTTTTCTTTACATTCGAAGAGAGGGGATGTGGGGATGGCGAGAATTTCTTGGCTACAGAATGTGTAGAACCATAAAAGTAATTAGAGAAAGAAGGAAGAAAAAGAACACGTTGAAGCAAAGAACAGTACAAAAGCAGCTAGCCAGTGCCAAACACAGGTCTTTATTTTTATCACTCATTACTCTCAGACGCTGACTACGCCAATTGTCATTAGCGACTAAGTTCAGGAAATTTGTCTTATCTCCGTGATGTAAGGAGAGGAGAATTCTCAGATAAATTAAGCAGATTATATTCGCTTTTATCAATCAGGAATAGATAAAAAAGTTCATAGATTGTCCCAGTTCTTCAACATTAAGAAAAAAACGGATAAAACCACAAAGAAATGGTTAAATTGTCAACAGTCACCCAATGGAAGAATAAAACTTACTTTTAAGAGTTTTGATAATTACAAATGTTAAGAAAATGTCACGAACAATTCTATTTTCATAGGTACAGATCGCCACTAACGAAAGTGTAACAGCGAAACTTCATATTCTCGAATTAGTGATCGTTTAATATGTGACTACTTTACGTAGATGTCTCTCCCTTGTAATTCTTGTCCATAATCACCATCTATCGGAACGGTGGGCAATATCGCGAGCACGCGCTTGAAAATCATAAATCCGAACGTCATGATTTTCACCCGGAAATGTGTAAGGCGAAAATGACGTCATTTCTGATCGGTGTTACAATAGTTAATTATCTGCAATAGGAGTCTGGTTGGAAATTACGTCATTTCTGATCTGTGTTACAATAGTTAATTATCTGCAATAGGAGTCTGGTTGAAAACGACGTCATTTCTGATCGGTGTTACAATAGTTAATTATCTGCAATAGGAGTCTGGTTGGAAATGACGTCATTTCTGATCGGTGTTACAATACTTAATTATCTGCAATAGGAGTCTGGTTGGAATACGCGATCAAATTAAGGCAAAATGTAATTTTTAGTACATAAATATGATGTTACCTGCAGCCATGAAGACGTTGCTACTAACACAACACTAAATGTTACTGACAACATAAATATGATGTTACCTGCAGCCATGAAGACGTTGCTACTAACACAACACTAAATGTTACTGACAACATCAATATGATGTTACCTGCAGCCATGAAGACGTTGCTACTAACACAACACTAAATGTTACTGACATTTTTTTTCAGAACAGAAAACGTCATCATTCTAGGTTGCACCTAATGGTAAGACGTACCAAGATGAAAATACATTCTTTTAGAGAGCGACAAGTGTCTGGAATGAAAAGTTTGTTTGTTTGTTGTATTTCGCGCAAAGCTACTCAAAGGCTATTTGCGCTAGCCGTCTCTAATTTAGAAGTGATAGATATAGAGGGAAGGGAGCTAATCAACAGTACCGGTGACCAACTCTTGGGCTACTATTTACCAACTAAAAGTGAGATTGACCGTCACGTTATACCGCCATCACGGCTGAAAGGGCGAGTATGTTCACTCACAGGATTCAAACCCGCGACATGCACATTGCGAGTTGATCTCCCTAACCACCAACCCCCTGACAGGCTCGGTTTTACCTACTTTGGGGTTTCAAGTGTCACTGAAAGAAATGTCTGAAAACAGAGTAACCGTTTACTGTCAGTTCATCAGCAGTGGTCTAATGGTCCATATTATTTCAATTTTTCAGTTTTATTGTACCAATATCTTGCATATATATTTATATACACACATATACATTAAACAGGGTTATTATAGAATTAGTTAACCTATCCTATAGTTGCAAGATTTAGTATAAATGGAAAAATGAGACGATGAGAAGGACAATTACAATGCCAAAGATAGTTATGATGCACCTTTAAAACTTTGCCAACAACGCGTATTTTTCATTGAAAATGTATTATACAACTGAACGTTAATGTATGATTCCCAACAATTGTATCATATGTTGTTTTTCAGTTTGTTAAGGTATAAGGTGCATAGCGACACATCAAAGATTTAATGACTCGAAGTGGCACCATATCCAGGTTAATACCTGGAGACCGTTCTGCCGAAGGTCGTAACAATGTCTGCTGATTGATTTCTCGATTCCCGAAAGCATGTCTCACCAATGTCTTGATACTCCGTACAATTTCTCTTCCTTGTTTTAATATGGATTGGTTATTTGTCCGTTATTTGTGGTTTCTCAAGAAATGAAGTCCAATGGAGAGCTTGCTCGTGGATCCAAACCACACTGTAATCTACTCATCACAAACTTATGTAAACCACGTTCTCCCCAGATGGTACAGTTGCGAGTGTTGACCTGGTCTTGAAAGAAATTATAGCCTCGTCAGTCTAGCCTGATGTTGTCGATCCTCACTCAAACCAAGAATCGCAAAAGTCTAGCCGTTCGTGTGCATTCTCTGGTAGCAAGTCATGGGTGATCTGAAACCTGTAGAATAGAGCACCAGTGTTTACGTATGACATTTCGATTGTGGCTTGCACAAGTCTGGTGTGCTTGGCACCTCGATTGATGCTGTATTCCACGTGAGGATTTTGTTTTCCATTAATAAGTGCAGTTTGTTAGGCTTCTACCTGAATTTGAACGGATGACATGGGCTGACTATTACGAGTTACATGAGCAACCGCTGATGTTATTAATATTTTAAACCGCTTATGATACGCCTCACTAACGTATGGACCTCTTTGTTCACTGCTTTTACGTCGATAGAATCTTAGTGCTGTATCATTGTTAATGCAATTGCTGCAGTAAAGCTTCACGAGAGCAACTCTAAAATTCAGAGAAAACCTGTTATAAGGAACCATTTCTAAAAGCAGAATTAACCCTGACTTGTTTGATGTTTGTCTTATACAGTCCGCAATATGCAAGTTTTACAATAACCATCCCATGGGAACAGTTATTTTTGATAGAAGAATCTCCTTTCCCATCAGTTCATCTATCAAATATTATAACACTCCGATTGCGAATTTTCAAGTTTTGGAGATAATAAGAGGTTAACTGTATAGGTATAAATGTTAGAATAGGCCAATTGGATGAAAATTATAATAGACCAATTGTGCAGTTATGTAGGTTAGAATAAGCCAATTATATAGTATCAGTTGTATATTTAAGGAAATTACAATACGCCAAGTGTATATTCATGGTTAGAGCAGACAATTCTATAGTTATAGAAGGCAGAACAGCTCAACTATATAGTTATGGAAGTTAGAATAGGCCAACTGTAGCGTTATGAACGTTAGAACACGCCAATTGTACAGTTGTGGAAGTTATAATCGGTCAATTGCATACTTATGGAAGTCAGAACAGGCCAAGTGAATAGTTATGGAAGTTAGAATAGGCCAATTGTATACTTATGGAAGTCAGAACAGGCCAAGTGAATAGTTATGGAAGTTAGAATAGGCCAATTGTAGCGTTATGAACGTTAGAATACGCCAATTGTACAGTTATGGAAGTTATAATCGGTCAATTGCAATTATGGAAGTTAGAACAGGCCACTTGTACAGTTATGGAAGTTAGCACAGGCCAAATGTATAGTTATGGAGTGTAGAATAGGTCAACTGTATAGTTATGGAAGTTAGAACAGGTCACTTGTACAGTTATGGAAGTTAGAACAGGCCACTTGTACAGTTATGGAAGTTAGAACAGGTCACTTGTACAGTTATGGAAGTTAGAACAGGCCACTTGTACAGTTATGGAAGTTAGAACAGGCCACTTGTACAGTTATGGCAGTAAGAACAGGCCACTTGTACAGTTATGGAAGTTAGAACAGGCCACTTGTACAGTTATGGAAGTTAGAA
>NW_013667004.1:143967-145316 GCF_000517525.1 Limulus polyphemus | reverse complement strand
CCATAACTATACAGTTTTGGAGTGTAGAATAGGTCAATTGTATAGTTAGACCTATTCTACACTGAGTATGGAAGTTAGAATAGGTCAATTGTATAGTTATGGAAGTTAGAATAGGTCAATTGTATAGTTATGGAGTGTAGAATAGGTCAATTGTATAGTATGGATGTTAGAATAGGTCAATTGTATAGTATGGAAGTTAGAATAGGCCAATTGTATAGTTATGGAGTGTAGAATAGGTCAAATGTATAGTATGGAAGTTAGAATAGGCCAATTGTATAGTTATGGAGTGTAGAATAGGTCAACTGTATAGTCATGGAAGTTAGAATAGGTCAACTGTATAGTTATGGAGTGTAGAATAGGTCAATTGTATAGTATGGAAGTTAGAATAGGTCAATTGTATAGTTATGGAGTGTAGAATAGGTCAATTGTATAGTTATGGAGTGTAGTATAGGTCCATTGTATAGTATGGAAGTTAGAATAGGCCAATTATATAGTTATGGAGTGTAGAATAGGTCAATTGTATAGTTATGGAGTGTAGTATAGGTCCATTGTATAGTATGGAAGTCAGAATAGGTCAATTGTATAGTTATGGAAGTTAGAATCGGCCAATTGTATAGTTATGGAGTGTAGAATAGGCCAATTGTATAGTTATGGAGTGTAGAATAGGTCAACTGTATAGTTATGGAGTGTAGAATAGGCCAATTGTATAGTATGGAAGTTAGAATAGGCCAATTATATAGTTATGGAGTGTAGAATAGGCCAATTGTATAGTTATGGAAGTTAGAATAGGTCAATTGTATAGTTATGGAAGTTAGAATAGGTCAACTGTATAGTTATGTAGTATAGAATAGGTCAATTGTATAGTATGGAAGTTAGAATAGGTCAATTGTATAGTTATGGAGTGTAGATTAGGTCAACTGTAGAGTTATGGAAGTTAGAATAGGTCAATTGTATAGTTATGGAGTGTAGAGTCGGCCAATTGTATAGTTATGGTACAATGGACCTATACTACACTCCATAACTATACAACTGGCCGATTCTACACTCCATAACTATACAATTGGCCGATTCTACACTCCATAACTATACAATTGGCCGATTCTACACTACATAACTATACAATTGGCCTATTCTAACTTCCATAACTGTATAATTGACCTATTTTACACTCCATAACTATACAATTGGCCGATTCTACACTACATAACTATACAATTGGCCTATTCTAACTTCCATAACTGTATAATTGACCTAATCTACACTCCATAACTATACAATTGACCTATTCTAACTTCCATAACTCTACAGTTGACCTAATCTACACTCCATAACTATACAATTGACCTATT
>NW_013667004.1:131783-143957 GCF_000517525.1 Limulus polyphemus | reverse complement strand
GAATAGGTCAATTGTATAGTTATGGAGTGTAGATTAGGTCAACTGTAGAGTTATGGAAGTTAGAATAGGTCAATTGTATAGTTATGGAGTGTAGAGTCGGCCAATTGTATAGTTATGGAGTGTAGAATAGGTCAATTATATAGTTATGGAAGTTAGAACAGGCCACTTGTACAGTTATGGAAGTTAGAACAGGCCACTTTTACAGTTATGGAAGTTAGCACAGGCCAAATGTATAGTTATGGAAGTTAGAACAGGCCACTTGTACAGTTATGGCAGTAAGAACAGGCCACTTGTACAGTTATGGAAGTTAGAACAGGCCACTTTTACAGTTATGGAAGTTAGAACAGGCCAAATGTATAGTTATGGAGTGTAGAATAGGTCAATTGTATAGTTATGGAGTGCAGAATAGGTCGATTGTATAGTTATGGAAGTTAGAACAGGTCAACTGTATAGTTATGGAAGTTAGAATAGGTCACTTGTACAGTTATGGAAGTTAGAACAGGCCACTTGTACAGTTATGGAAGTTAGAACAGGCCACTTGTACTGTTATGGAAGTTAGAACAGGTCACTTGTACAGTTGTGGAAGTTAGAACAGGCCATTTGTACAGTTATGGAAGTTAGAACAGGTCACTTGTACAGTTATGGAAGTTAGAACAGACCACTTGTACAGTTATGGAAGTTAGAACAGGTCACTTGTACACTTATGGAAGTTAGAACAGGCCACTTGTACAGTTATGGAAGTTAGAAAAGGCCACTTGTACAGTTATGGAAGTTAGAACAGGCCACTTGTACAGTTATGGAAGTTAGAACAGGTCACTTGTACAGTTATGGCAGTTAGAACAGGCCACTTGTACAGTTATGGAAGTTAAAACAGGCCACTTGTACAGTTATGGAAGTTAGAACAGACCAAATGTATAGTTATGGAGTGTAGAATAGGTCAACTGTATAGTTATGGAGTGCAGAATTGGTCGATTGTATAGTTATGGAAGTTAGAACAAGTCAACTGTATAGTTATGGAAGTTAGAACAGGTCACTTGTACAGTTATGGCAGTTAGAACAAGCCACTTGTACAGTTATGGAAGTTAGAACAGGCCACTTGTACAGTTATGGAAGTTAGAACGGGCCAATTGATATAGTTATGGAGTGTAGAATAAATCAACTGTATAGTTATGGAGTGTAGAATAGGTCAACTGTATAGTTATGGAAGTTAGAATAGGTCAACTGTATAGTTATGGAGTGTAGAATAGGTCAATTGTATAGTATGGAAGTTAGAATAGGTCAATTGTATAGTTATGGAGTGTAGAATAGGTCAATTGTATAGTTATGGAGTGTAGAATCGGCCAATTGTATAGTTATGGAGTGTAGAATAGGTCAATTGTATAGTTATGGAAGTTAGAATAGGTCAACTGTATAGTTATGGAGTGTAGAATAGGTCAATTGTATAGTATGGAAGTTAGAATAGGTCAATTGTATAGTTATGGTAACATTATGTGTACATATCAAGCATATTCACAAAGTATATAGTTTATATGGCTGTACAGTTATAGTTAATATGATGTCTGCATCGCGCATATCATTTGAACCAGATTGTTAATTCTTTTTTAGTATGTGTCTAGTTAAAACAATGCTACCGATACACAGTACATTATAAGCTCTCAACTTATAGTTAAACACTATTTGAGTTAGCTCATGCTTATTTTGTTAGTAAATGATCTGGACCATGAAGTGATAAACCCGAGAACAACTGTATTTAAATACCTAATATCGCTTGCTATCTGGCGGACAAATGCATCTTTGAAGAGAACTGCATTATTCCCCCATGGCAGAGAACTCGTTCAAATTCAGTAACAGTTAATTCAGGATAAGAAAACCAAATAACTGAAAAGCTTCCCTAACCAACTGCTTTCTGTTTTCAGAGGGAAATTTACCATAAACTGGATTTTTAAGTGTGGTTATTTTACTGTCTGATTAAAAGTTTATCAACTGCAATTTTTAAAGGTTTTTCGACAGTTAGTAATCAACAGCAATGCTAAAATAGGGTCAATTTTAAACAAAATAAAAAAGAAGCTAATGAATGTTAATACATCATGGTGTAATTGAATATAGGTTTATGAAGTAAAAACGCTTCAGTTGCACACGTTTCATACAGTCCCACTTTATCGACATATTTCTCCTTGAAATTATTATCCATACTTTCAAACGTTGTTGGTGTTTGAAGTTAAGCACAAAGCTACACAATAGGCTATATGTGCTTTGCCCACTACGGGTATCGAAACCCGGTTTCTAGCGTTGTAAGTCCGGAGACATACCGTTGTGCCACTGGGCAAGGGGTGTTTTAGAAGTTAACCACAATAATTACGTACAAATAGTAACAGGACTTGAACTACTAAGAAACAGAAAGAGCAGTTCGACGTGGTGTGCACCAATTCGTGAACAAAGTTTACCGTTCACATCACTGTTCAATGATGCGGTAGCTAATAAATTTCTTGAAAATTACAAAAAACGAACACTAATTCTACTTTGTCAACACTCTAAGAATGGCGTTTGCAGTACAGGAAATTGCACGAAAATCCAAGTCCAAGCTAGCGCCCAACCATTCAATGTTGTCTGTAAAAACACACCCAAAGATGAAAAACATACATACATGCACACAGAGAGATCTCATGAACAGAAGTTTTTAAAATTACAAATATGTATATATGTCATGGAAGAACAAATACAAAAATCGAAGGTACAAAGTTGATCATTTCTCCACGAAACATACTCAAAAACTGGGTTCATCATTCACCTGTTCCTAAGTTCATAGTTATAAAATCTGAGTTCATCATTCATCTGTTCCTAAGTTCATAGTTATAAAATCTGAGTTCATCATTCACCTGTTCCTAAGTTAAGAGTTATAAAATCTGAGTTCATCATTCACCTGTTACTAAGTTTATAGTTATAAAATCTGAGTTCATCATTCACCTGTTACTAAGTTTATAGTTATAAAACTTGAGTTAACAAGAACACTTATTAACGTGGTTATACATTAATAGTTTTAGATGACTCATTTTTATAATGCTTTAATTGTTGTTCTCCTTTGAACAACTTCACACCACCTTGGACATGAGTTTGTACGCTTATGAGAATGTTACAGCAACCATTCATGTGAATTCATGGTTCGCAGCCTGTTGCTGCAAAAACTTGTTCCGCATTTTGTTGGGATCGTGGATGCGAAATACAAGTAACGTTCACATCCCACCATTAGATCAGAAAAAAATATCCCAAGAGTTGGCGGTGGGTTGACTAGCTGCCTTCCTTCTAGTTTATCAGTTCAAAATTAGGGACAGCAATGCTCATGAAATATACTGATCATAGGTTTTAGAATCATAATTAAAACTACCGTAGTTTTAACAACAGAAGTTTCACCACCTTCACTTCTCACGTTTTACGGTATCTTAATTTTTATTTTGTTTATCAAACTGTCCGGCTTTCATTTCTTTACCGATTCGCAGATATTCAGACATGTAGGGATTCTTAAATCTCAAAACAGATCACTTCTTCTTTTACTACGCCATTGTAGTTCTTACATAACTGATGATTAATTCATAAGAAAAGTGTTTAGATCATGCTTTCTAGCGACGTCATGGTTCATTAGAGGCATGACTAACAAATTATACATTTTTAACAGAGCACAATCAGTCAGCTATTAATTGTTTATAACAAAATTGTTTATATAAAGTATCACTGGTCATATTTTTCTTTTGAAAGGTGTAATTTAGTGGTTCCCAATTATTTTACACAGTGGTCCACTTCAGATGATGACCATTAAGCTAAGGACGGACCTGAGCTATTTGGGAAATACATAATTCCCTCATCGTGTGGTGTCAAATACACCGCATATATTTTTCTAAACATGGTACTTTTTAAACAGTGCAATATTGATCATAGGGCCTAATGTGGTCCGAGGACCGCCTATTGGGAACCACTCGTATAACATCACAAAACCACCCAGCTCTGTACATATATTTAAAAGAGCAAATATATTCGGGACTTAGTTATTAACAATACTCCGATTCTCTGAGAACAATAACAGTCTAGCCAGCTCGTGATTTTTAGACAGTAAGAACAATCCAGTCAGCTCGTGATTTTTAGACAGAAAGAACAATCCAGTCAGCTCGTTATTCTTAGACAGTAAGAACAATCCAGTCAGCTCGTGATTCTTAGCAAAAACAGTCGAGTCTGTTCGCGATTCTTATACAGCAAGAACAGTCCAATCAGGTCATAATAAGTTCTTATACAGCAAAAACAGTCCAATCAGCTCATAATAAGTTCTTATACAGCAAAAACAGTCCAATCAGCTCATAATAAGTTCTTAGATAGCAAGAACAGCCCAATCAGCTCATAATAAGTTCTTAGATAGCAAAAACAGTCTAGCCAGCTCGCGATTCTTAGACGGCAAAAACACTTCAGCCAACTCGTGATCTTTAGACAGCAAGAACAGTCCAGCCACTTTGCGATTCTTAGACAACAAAAACCATCAACTCAGTTCACGGTTATTAGACAAAAAAGAACATTCCAGTCGGCTCGTGATTATGAATATGCCATATATCTTGTTCCGAATGCTGAGGAAACTTAATTCAAGTAATAATATTAAGAAATACGTGGGTTTGGAAAATAAAAATATAGGTTTACTAATCCTCCACCTTAATTCTCATTAGTTTATAATATAGGTTTACTAATCCTTAATCACCTTAATTCTCATTAGTTTATAATATAGGTTTACTAATCCTTAATCACCTTAATTCTCATTAGTTTATAATACAGGTTTACTAATCCTTAATCACCTTAATTCTCATTAGTTTATAATATAGGTTTACTAATCCTTAATCACCTTAACTATCATTGGTTTATAATATAGGTTTACTAATCCTTAATCACCTTAACTATCATTGGTTTATAATATAGATTTACTAATCCTTAATCACCTTAATTATCATTAGTTTATAATATAGGTTTACTAATACTTAATCACTTAATTCTCATTAGTTTATAATATAGGTTTACTAATCCTTAATCACCTTAACTATCATTAGTTTATAATATAGATTTACTAATCCTTAATCACCTTAATTATCATTAGTTTATAATATAGGTTTACTAACACTTAATCACCTTGATTCTCATTAGTTTATAATATAAGTTTACTGATCCTTAATCACCTTGATTCTCGTTAGTTTATAATATAGGTTCACTAATCCTTAATCACCTTGATTCTCGTTAGTTTATAATATAGGTTTACTAATCCTTAATCACCTTGATTCTCGTTAGTTTATAATATAATAGTTTTTTTTGTTTTTTTTATGCAGTTTGATAATATAAATAACGACTTAACCATTACTTCGTCTGTCGTATCCCGGTCAGCATGATGGGCTCTGGTATTTAGCGAAAGACCTCGTCGGCACTGAATATAAAAATATATTGTGGTTCAAGTATTGTTATAGATACATTCTTCTTTACTTTCACATATAAGTTCTTGGAATTCCAAAAATTAATCAATCTATGATCATTTGCTGAATCGTAAACCTTACACTAGTAATCTGACTTGTTTTTTGTGTTAGGTTATATTGAAATTTAAAACATGCAACTGATCAAGCATTGGCTTTCAACGATTTTTACGAAATACGAGAAGTCAGGTTTTGGTTAAAAGTGGTTCCATAATACTTATACAGTTATCTGATTTTCTATTGTGTGCTATTGTTTAGAACAGAAGATGTGGATACTCTAGACCCAACCTTTTTCTCTTCACGAACCCCTTGAGTAATAATAGTTTTTGCAGCGTACCCATTTTAAAGAGTAATGGATACTGTAAAATAAAATATATTTCAAATGTGTTGAATTTATTGAAAATAAATAGTTTTTGTAACACTTAGTATGTAACACGTCTACAATAAAATCTGAATATCTGATATTGTCATCAGTTTGCAGTCAGTACCCAGTAAAATTGAAATACAGTTCTTGAAACATAATACAAAAAACTTAAATCTAAACCATTTAAGTAAAACTAATGAGACTTCTGAGTTTGTTTTGTAGAACACAGGGCTTTAAAGTTCGGCTCAACAGAAGAGAGAGATAGTCTTAAATCTGGCTCTGCATCAAGCTATTTCCTTCCGTAAATATTCTAATAAATTAGAAGGAAATTAAAATATTGTTAAGAACTGTAGAACCGGGAAAGTGAAAAAGACGCCATTACCAAATTTTCTCGCGAACCCGAGTCACCGATTGGGAAACGCTGCTCTAGTCTTTCAACAATGTTGTAATTCTTAAACCTAAAACTGGTGTTTTTGTTTGTTTTAAAACTGCAAAGCTACACAAAGGACTATCTGCGCATAGCCGTCCTTAAATTTGAATTGATAGACTAGAGGAAAGGTAGCTAGTCAACAGTACCAACCGCCAACTCTTCAGCTACTCTTGCTGGATTGGATAATGGGATTTAACTGTCACTTTTATAGCACAAAGTGCGGAGTGCGTTTCTGAGGCAACGGAGCGTAAGCCATGAATCCTTGAATCCACAGACCGGGCACACTAACCGCTAGTCCACGGTTTCGTGATATTTTAAGACTATCAATTCTTCCGTGGGGTCATGTCAAATCTTGGTATTTTATAGCATCATGATTACTAAACCTAAATCGTGACTCTTAGATAAAACAGTTTTCAGTGAACAGAAAATTAAAATTAATCTGAAAGGCCGTGTTGGCTGTCAAGGTTGCCACCAGGGCTTGAATCAAGATTGTAAATCTAGTGGTAATGTTATCGATAAATTATACCTATTCTGAAAGGGTTATTACAAAGAAATATGTGCCCACTATTACGCTCTTTCAAACCTTACATATTCATCAAGGGAAAGCTCATGCATTATTCTCTAATTCTCTCAGTTATAACGTAAAATTATCTCTACTTGCAATGGGTATGTAAATACTAACATACCCTCCTTGATAAGTTACTTGGTTTTGCTGCATCTGTACTGAATATTAAACGAGTCAGACTTCCCAAAAACAAGGGATTAGGAAGTTCCAAACAATGTCGCAACCAAACATTTTAGTTGGTACAAGGGGGATAGAAAGTTCCAAACAATGTCTCAACCAAACATTTTAATTCGTACAAGGGGGATAGAAAGTTCCAAATAATGTCTCAACCAAACATTTTAATTCGTACAAGGGGGATAGAAAGTTCCAAACAATGTCTCAACCAAACATTTTAGTTCGTACAATGGGGATAGAAAGTTCCAAACAATGTCTCAACCAAACATTTTAATTCGCACAAGGGGGATAGAAAGTTCCAAACAATGTCTCAACCAAACATTTTAATTCGCACAAGGGGGATAGAAAATTCCAAACAATGTCTCAACCAACCATTTTAATTCGCTGAGAAGCTGGTCCTCTGCGATCTTGTTACGTTAACATTGTTTTGAATACTTCTGATAATATGACAAGGCTTGCTGGTACAGTTTACGTTTCCATTTTAATATATCCATTGTGATCATAATAGATACTTCCCACTTACAAAACAAAAAGTTACTTTTGTTTTAGACTGGATTGGGATTGGCTTAGCACTCAGAGTTCTCGGACTGTGAATCCTATGGTTCACGATTTGTGGCCTGTTGTTATAAAAAACGTGCCCCGCTCTTTTGGGTCGGGGTACGCTATAAAAGTGATGGTCCAATCCCATTATTTGGCTAAAGAAAAGAGTTGGGGGTTTGTGGGTCAGCTGTTATTTTGAGCTCTCAAACAGGAGCGTCAACTGGGTATCTTGCTATACCTTCCGTAAACAGCTTACAACATTTCCAACCGTTAGCTAAATTTGGCACATAAAGTTGTTGTGCACATAACATAAAGTCCTTGTGTTCGCGTATCAAGAGGTAATGACTAAATTCGTCTTTTCCGTAGCACCCACTTCCGCTAAATCCGACCCTTAAAGTTGCTGTGCATACAACATAAAGTCCTTGTGTTCACGTGCCTAGAGGTAATGACTAAATTCGTCTTTTCCGTAGCATCCACTTCCGCTAAATCCGACCCTTAAAGTTGCTGTGCATACAACATAAAGTCCTTATGTTCACGTGCCTAGAGGTAATGACTAAGTTGACTTTTTCCGTAGCACCCACTTCCGCTAAATCCGACCTTTAAGGTTGCTGTGCACATAACATAAAGTCCTTGTGTTCACGTGCCTAGAGGTAATGACTAAGTTGACTTTTTCCGTAGCACCCACTTCCGCTAAATTCGACCTTTAAGGTCGCTGTGCACACAACATAAAAGTCCTTGTGTTCACGTGCCTAGAGGTAATGACTAAATTTAACTTTTCCATATCACCCACTAATAAAAGGGAATATACAGTATGGCAACAAAGCTATAAGAGGAGATTACGATGTGTATGCATATATGTATAGGCACATTATTTACCCGTGGTTTTCTGCTTAAATCCAGCTGTAACTGAACTTTGCCAAATTACTTGCTCAATTTCAACAAATATATATATATATATATAACAAATTTAAATTTCAATACTTGCCAAGAAGCAGGTACTTTTATTGCTAGAGCAATGCTAGAAAGACTAGAAGTATTGTTAGAGCAATGCTAGGAAGCCTGGAAGTATTGTTAGAGCAATGCTAGGATGACTGGAAGTATTGTTAGAGCAATGCTAGGAGGACTGGAAGTATTGTTAGAGCAATGCTAGGAAGCCTGGAAGTATTGTTAGAGCAATGTTAGGAGGACTGGAAGTATTGTTAGAGCAATGCTAGGAGGACTGGAAGTATTGTGACACGCAGCTCTGTGGTGTACAGAAACATACATCGTTTCAAAATCTAGTGACCGTAATTGAACTCGAAGATACTATCTACATTTTCTGCTGATTTTGTCTTACCAGTAAGTGCTTTACGTAACATAATCAACTGTTTATAATAATAAACAAACCGATAAAAAGGTTAACACCAAGTTTTCAACTTTGCTGCAACATTCTTAATAATCACGATTATGACATTTAAGCTCAATTTTCTGGCGTTAATGTTCTACATATACGTTGCGTTATAGTACAGTGTACAAAATGGAACACCTTTAAACGTGTTAACTTTGGGTCGCCTTTACTGGACTAATAGTGTGTTAAAGGAAAACCAATATGGTGAATAAAATATGCCTTTCACAATTTGCAAAGATGATCTGATGTTTCTCAAACATTAATCCTTCGACCCCGGATTATTTGATCAGCACAGAGTTCGAACTCGGTGTTGTTTAAGCGTATACAGGAACTTTGAATAAGCGAACTGCAAACGGACGGGTAACAACCAGTACACAACAGTTATACATAGCTAACGGTAATATACAAGAGCTTTGAATAAGCTTACCGCAAACGTAATGTGAAAACGCAATATAACCATAGCATACGTAGCTAAAAGTAATATCCAAGAGCTTTGAATAAGCATATTGCGAACGTAATGTGAATAAGCACTATAGCCTCAGTATACGTTGCTAAAACCGATATACAGGAACTTCGAATAAGTGCACTGCGAACGTAATATGAAGAAGCACAGTATACGTAGCTAAAAAGTGACCAGGATGATTTCATAATGAATATCGGCCACATATATCAATACACGGTATTTAATAGAACTACGTTTAAGCAGTACCGAGACAGTGATTTACCCCACTCTTTTATACTAGTGTGTCGTCTTGTTCAACAATACAGCATTGTTGCTGTGGTTACATGAGTCTGACGTAGAGTTTAAACTACATAATTTACTATACGGTACTTACAATTAATACGGTATAGATATATACAGATTCAAAGGTATTTAAATACATATTGCCTTACCCGCAGTAACTTAGTTTAAACTACATAATTTACTATACGGTACTTACAATTAATACGGTATAGATATATACAGATTCAAAGGTATTTAAATGCATATTACCTTACCCGCAGTAACTTAGTTTAAACTACATAATTTACTATACGGTACTTACAATTAATACGGTATAGATATATACAGATTCAAAGGTATTTAAATACATATTACCTTACCCGCAGTAACTTATAATTAATCTTGATTGGGTCTAATGTATGAAATTAATGTGTTCTGTTCTCACGTCGCTTTCTATGACGACATTATAACTCAAGTCACTTAAATGAACCAGACGGTTAAAACGTAATTTAATGAATGATAACCAGAACAACCAGCGTGTGTCTGCTAAACGTCGGCTGGTGAAGAGTAGGATATAACTAGTTGAAATGTGGGATACTTTTAGGTTAAATAAAAATATATACATCCCTACCAAACTTAGAACGATATGAAACGGCAAGTTACAGACTTTAATTAGAACATAAATAAGATCCAGTTAAACGGACAACAATAAAACCGACACACAGCAAGCAGTTGTAACGTGAATACATTAAGGTGTGTCCGTCTCATTACGAACTTAATCAAAACCAGAAATGAAATATTCCTTTATGATGCTAACTTTCGCCCGTACAGAGAACCTACCTCAGCGTCGTTTCCAACCTTCTTCTGCTTCACAGCTTATATCAGCTTCCTAAGTCAAGAGAAATACCAAGCGCCGTGCGATGCACGGGTGCACGTGCATGTGCATACACTGTATTTGCGTCTCAAGTTTTTCAGAACACTCTTCATCGGGACGCTTAATCCATGCCCGTTTATCTCTATTTACTCGGATGCTGAGTAACAAAATCTGGCAGGCGGTTCCCATGGCAACTAATGGAATGGCCAATCAAGTTTGTGTTTATTCTTACATAATAGACAATCAGGCAGGACAGCCGATGTGGATTATGCAAGCTGCTGAGCGAGCCTGTGTTTGCTCAGCGACGATGAGCTGAAGGCCCGGGACGGCAACCAAACACAGGCGCTCTCGGGTTTCTCGGCCTCCCGGCTTCTTTCCTTACCAGCACGTCTGAATAGCAAACAGCATGTGAACAGGAAATAACGAGGCAAGAACATTGGTGTCGACGGAAACTTGTGTCCGATTCTATAGTTTCTTTCTGTTTTCCAACCTTTTTTTTTTTCTCTTTATCAAAGGACATTTTTTTCTATGTTTCTGAAAACACAAGAGTAGTTGAAACAAGAATACATTTTTTATAACCATGTTCACTTCAGTTAGTTAAACTGATAAACATAAGAAATCGCAGGTCTTGTTCTTTTTCGAGGATATTCCTGTTAAACATTCAAGTTGTGTTCGTATAGAGTTTCTTATCACTAACAATGACCAGTCATGTGTTTTTCACAGCAAACTGAGATCTTTACTAACAATCGCCTTTCGAGGCTCAGCTAACGCGTTTCATATTCAGTAACATTAAAATTTCACCCCAAACAAGTTTTTATTGGATCTGGCAGTAAAGGCTCTAACCTTGTGGTTAAGAAGGGCTCAGAAAAACAGCTCATGCATGTGATTCAGTTTTCCAGTGTTACACAGAAGATGCAAGACATTTTCAGAAAGATAACCTATACTGATTAATTACACATTTACTTTAGAACAATATTTGTATATTACTACACGCATGAGTTTACAAAAAACGTTTCCCAGATGAAGCAACACATAACTCTACTATTTTACTAACAGTTTTAATTAGTAATTCTTGAAATCCTGATTACTGATAGCGAATACAATTAGTAATTCTTGAAATCCTGATTACTGATAGTGAATACAAGTAGTAATTCTTGAAATCCTGATTACTGATAGCGAATACAAGTAGTAATTCTTGAAATCCTGATTACTGATAGCGAATACAATTAGTAATTCTTGAAATCCTGATTATTGATAGCGAATACAAGTAGTAATTCTTGAAATCCTGATTACTGATAGCGAATAAAATTAGTAATTCTTGAAATCCTAATTACTGATAGTGAATACAATTAGTAATTCTTGAAATCCTGATTACTGATAGCGAATACTAGTAATTCTTGAAATCCTGATTACTGATAGCGAATACAAGTAGTAATTCTTGAAATCCTGATTATTGATAGCGAATAAAATTAGGAATTCTTGAAATCCTGATTACTGATAGTGAATACAATTAGTAATTCTTGAAATCCTGATTACTGATAGTGAATACAAGTAGTAATTCTTGAAATCCTGATTACTGATAGCGAATACAATTAGTAATTCTTAGAATCCTGATTACTGATAGACGAAT
>NW_013667004.1:109262-131206 GCF_000517525.1 Limulus polyphemus | reverse complement strand
GAATACAAGTAGTAATTCTTGGAACTCCTGATTACTGATAGTGAATACAATTAGTAATTCTTAAATCCTGATTACTGAATACAATCTCAGTAGTGGAATGAGCTAACCAAATTATCTTGTGATCATCATATAAGTTTCGATTATATTAAAACTAAATTTTCTCAGTCGCTCATATCACAACTCACCCCCGGTGAAGTGTCTATTGTGTAACACTCTTAGTCATTGCAAGCAAGCACGATTAACGGGGCAGCATCAGCGTTCGTCGGAACGGCACCACCGCCATACACAAATTGCACAAATCTACTATTAACTCCGATATCAGAAAACATAGACATATTTTCCTTACCTTTATTCTTTCATTCGTTTAGGCATGAAAACCGTGACGTACCGAAGTTGCCAGTCTCTCACTAATAGCAAAGAACTTACTCGGCCAGAGGTTACCTTTACGCACCACCAAGTGGAAACGTGCTTGCTCAAGCGCCTGTCAATATCTGACTGGCTCGTGAGCTCGTGTCAACAGCGCATGCAACGGTCTGCATTCACAGGCTGTCACTCCGCGGCCAAAATAAACAATGAACAAACTACGTTTCATGTCTGGCCGCTATGGGTTTCAGGAAGCGGGACTTCCCTCACATTAAATTCTGGCCTCTATTATAAAAGAAACAAAATGTTGATCTTAACAACCAGTAGAGGGCGCTACAGCTGGAACTACAAGATAAACAGCGAATGTTTATACTGTAGAGCGCTTCTATTTGCTGATGTGTGTTATTCATAACATAAGATAAAAATAGCCCTTGCTAAAAGAACCGTATTATCTTCCATCTTTTCAAAACGGAAAGTAGTGTAAATATTCTATCTGTCAAATTGTAACAATAACAAAAGGTCTTCCATAATGAGTCGACTTAGCTGGTTATATAAAAAATTATTAATTGAGAAGTGTGCTACAATAAATGTTTGAAAACCACGAGGATAAAAATTTTAAACGTCGGTTATTTATCGCTCTATTCCAATGATTTACTACTTCACAATTTCGACACAATACAGGAACAAATAAAAGAACTAATGAAAATACAATTATACTATACATTCTATGGGGGTTTGAGTCTGTTTTACTTCACCATATGGTAACCTAAATTAATTTAGGTATGTGAATAATGTTAAGACATTTCGTCGAGTTCATTATTCGATACCATACAGCGGATCAATTGTTTAATGATTGTATACATGTTAAAGAGTTCTTTTCTTTTCACCAGAGATGATATTGAAAAAAGAAACTGTGACGTAGAGGCCTAATGCATTCTTTGATTGACGTCCCTCTGCTGTGGACTGAAGTTTCGCGTATTCAAGGCTCATCAGCAGAGCTTGTGTCAGCTATACATTATTTACACGCTAAGTTTTACTGGATCATATTTATTTTCACCTTTCCTCTTACACGAAACCTGTCTTTACTTGTCTGCCTGTGAAGTAACAGGTCAGTAGGCAAGAGGGTTTGCTCTTCTGCTAATTTCGTCCCTCGGTGGGACAGTGGTAAGTTTTAGGACTTACAACGCTAAAATCCGAGGTTCGATTTTCCGCGGTGAACACAGCAGATAGCCCAATGTGGCTTTGCTCTGCACAAACAAACAAATTCTGTTGATTTTAACCGTTACAACATTTGTAACGCCTAATTTCGCCTAAGTAATGATTTATCAAATGTGCCCTCCCCCATTTATTAAGATCCTACAACTTGCGAACGCATGTTTAACGTGATCCATTCAATAAACAGAACAATGCAATTGCTGTGCAAATCAAATATGGTGTTAATTTCTTAATAAACAAATTAATAATATTTGCTAAAAAACTCAAACAAAATAAAAACACCACGAATATAAAACTCTCACGTGCTGTGAAACTTATCCTAACAATTCACAAGATTATTTCAATTACAAGTGATAAATAATCTTCGTGGTGTATTACAGGTGAGAATGGTGTAGTGTCTTGTACACTATAGAAGTAAACATTATATAAGACGCAAGTCTCATATACAAGAATGATCGTAAACAATATCAACTAAAGCAGTTTCAAGAAAGTGGATTAAACATTATATAAGACGCAAGTCTCATATACAGCAATGATGATAGAAAATATCAACTAAAGCAGTTACAAGAAAGTGGATTAAACATTATATGAGACGCACGTATCTTTAGAAGAGTATTATCCACGGTATATATATAACGTTCTACTAAATTAATAATTATGTGTTACTTTAAGTATCTTTGGAAGAGTATTACCCACGGTATATATATATAACGTTCTACTAAATTAATAATTATGTGTTACTTTAAGTATCTTTGGAAGAGTATTACCCACGGTATATATATATATATATATAACGTTCTACTAAATTAATAATACTTACGAAACAGGATGAGCTATACACGAGTACGATGATTGAGACTAGAGGAGAATCGTATTGTTGAGAGAACAGTACATTCCCGATGTAAAAACCTTGTCTTTACAACGCTCTATTACAAACAATTACGTACACTTCTAAAATATGTGTTATTTTTAGCGCAAATCTGAACATTAAGCTATCTGAATTATGTACTCTGAGGGGAATCGAACCCCAGATTGAAATAGAGAAAGGTACGGAGTTTCGATGTTTTACTTAAAATATCACCATATATACTTTTTGATGGAAAATTAATGGGTAATACATGTGAAGACTGAACGTGGCTAATGATTATCATGCTCGGACTATGAACCTGAGGACTCATGGTTCGTGTCCCGTTACTACAATTACGCGCAATGAAAGAGAGTAACGACCAAATATAATTATACTTTATTCGGTCAGACAGGAGTAGCCAAAGAGTTGGCGGTGGGTACTGTTGACTAACTGCCTTCCCTCGAGTCTATCAATTAAAGATTAGAGAAGGCTTTGTACATGTAGCCCTGCGCGAAAATTCATGCACCGTTATTATACATAAGTGATTTGATCATTTCTTGGATCTTACAGATACTACCATTTGTAATAACCACATCGTGAGCAACACACATTTCAGTTACATACTTGCAAACACTATGAACTGTAATATTCTTATATTTTCTGAAACAAATTTCAATCACGGATTTGCAACAACTTCACAACTAGATAAAGTATATAACTCGATAATCTTGAAGTTCTCGAAGTCCAATAACAAAGAACATCCAGTCACCAACTTCTGTATTGTTGCCTAATAGATTGTAGCCTGCCACTTCAACCTGCTGCAATACAGAATTATATTACACTGCCGTCTAGCGGTACATATACAAAAAAAAAGATACGACACATTTTTAACGCCCACACAATATTTTATTATTTCTTAATAAAATTATATCTGAACATATAGACTTGTCCGTTCTTTCAAATAAACCGTTACCTCGTCTACTGATACATATGTATATTTTTTTCGAATATAAACATTTCATACTTGCAAGCCTTATTTAATAAAATGTCTTTCTAAGTTCCTGCCCCAATTTCTTGTCAGAAACCACAGCTTACAAAACCTAATAAACGTATATGGGTGTAGGTTCTCATACAAACCTATAACATCAGTTACTAGCGAAACGTAATCCTGCATCTTGGAACTGTCTTATTCTCTAAGGTTGTGTAAAGTAAGGCTTTATCTTCTTCAACACATCGTCATAAATGAAAGTTTGTCTGACAATAATACAATTATAGAAATTCCCGGTAAGTAACCTACAAGTTAAAATAGTGTAGTTTCGTGCATACAGGGTATGGAAGCCATCTTTAAACTGTTCTTTTATCGTGAAAGGCACATAACAGATATTACACCATCAGAAAGGAAATATTCTCTATTTTTTACTGAAGTCAAAATTGTTGCTAAATAATAATGAATGAGTGATCGTCAATTCTGTAAAATGTTGAATTGTACAATTAGTCCAAACAAGTTATAATCATGGTTCGTTTCCTATTGCCACAATAACGCACTCTGCGCTTTACGGCTGTGGGCGTGTTATTAGAGTAACGATCAAAACCTATTATTAGGTCAGACGAGTGTAGCGTAGCCGAAGAGGTATACCAAAACAGTACAACTCAGTGACAACTGGTAGATCGAATGACAAATTGAGTTTCATATTCATGTTTAACATCTCAAACAGTTTTTCTGCCCAATAATTTAGAAGAATAAGTTAGTAGAACCAGTGTTACACATTCTTCAAATTCTATATAAATATAGGCTCATTGTGGAAGGTAAAAAACTTCTAAAACCACCGCACATACACGGGTGTCCATAACCGAGGTGATTATAATCCAAGGCATATTACCATACACGGGTGTCCATAACCGAGGTATTTATAATCCACGGCGTATTATCATACACGGGTGTCCATAACCGAGGTGATTATAATCCAAGGCATATTACCATATACGGGTGTCCATAACCGAGGTATTTATAATCCACGGCGTATTACCATACACGGGTGTCCATAACCGAGGTATTTATAATCCACGGCGTATTACCATACACGGGTGTCCATAACCGAGTTATTTATAATCCACGGCGTTTCTCTACTTTGAAACGCCATATCCGTCCATATGCACTCGCGAATAAGCACATTTTATTTTTGCTGTCTTATGACTTCCTAAGTGTATGTTATGAATAAACACTCGACAGTCACGAATCTAGAAAGTTACTCTGGTGACACTTTCCTGTGGTGTTTTTGTTCATTAGTTAGTGATTTGGTTAAATGGCCATAAATGAGCTCGTCCTCCGAGATTATTGATTAACAATTCTAGTAAAATTCTCAATAAACGAAACTCCACTTTCTTGTGGAGCTCTCTTTGTTTTTAGTACAAAGAGGTGGTTTCGATCTAACTCTTCCAGTAAAATTACGAGCGCTGTACAATTTTACTCGGTAAGATGGTATAATGTGGTATATAAAGAGCAGTTTTTTTTCACGCAACACCAATCATAGGTCTAAATCAAGAAACTCGCGTGACAGTATCAAAGTGCACTTCTGGAGGCACAAAAAATCTTTACAATACTTTTACACATGCTTGCTCCCTCGTGGCTTTTTGACCCAAGTTGGGCGTGAACAAATCAAGCTATCAGAGCGTCCCTGGTCCCAACTGACCGCTGCTAGATGACCATGGTAAGATTATAGGCTATTGGTTCAGTGAACTACCCAACCCACATGTCAGCCTCTGGCGCTGATGACCAACTTAAACATACCTCAAAGCTCATTACATATCGTTGGTCATTCAGAGGCGTGTCTGACTAGTCTGTTAGAATGGCCAGGAGCAATAACCAAGTCTATATTCTTGTTCTGAACAGTATGGCTACTCTTGTACTGTATTTATAAAGTTTAATATAATAGTTCTGAAATACGGTACAGATCGAGCGGGTACCCTTCTTTGTTTTGAATAACTGCTGATTTAGGCCTTGCCCCAAATATGAAGTAACAACAATTGTGATTAATAAGATACAGTTAAACAATCGGAAACGTATCTTGGTAACTATCAAATGAGTGTTAGTCCAATAAGTTTGAAGAAATTTATGAAATAGTCTTAATCTTAACAATCATTTGTTAATATGGTTGAAAATAAGATACAGTTACATTGCATGGCAATGAATATTTGCTAGCAAATAATATACCTACAAACCGTACATGTTATATAAATAATCTGCTTGGTGACTAGTAGGAAAGTACGTTTTCTATGGATAT
Source organism: Limulus polyphemus (assembly GCF_000517525.1). Taxonomy (NCBI): domain Eukaryota; kingdom Metazoa; phylum Arthropoda; class Merostomata; order Xiphosura; family Limulidae; genus Limulus; species Limulus polyphemus. Next base: position 125,500 of record NW_013667004.1, on the reverse strand, counting down.
TCGTGAATGATTATCAGATATCATAAGAAATCATGCAAGCGTATTGAAACATTAACCTTCCTCTAATTCACAAAATAGAAGCTCTTAAAATATTTTTCATTTTATGTCGCTATAAACAACGTGATTAAAATTTACATCTACTGTAGGACACAACAGTGTTACTTACCAACTGCATTCAAAATGTAGACGGAAGAACTTCTAGTGGTAGGATACAACAGTATTACTTACCAACTACATCCAAAATGTAGACAGAGGACCTTCTAGTGGTAGGACACAACAGTGTTACTTACCAACTACATTCAAAATGTAGACAGAGGACCTTCTAATGGTAGGACACAACAGTGTTACTTACCAACTACATTCAAAATGTAGACAGAAGACCTTCTAGTGGTAGGATACAACAGTGTTACTTACCAACTACATTCAAAATGTAGACAGAGGACCTTCTAGTGGTAGGATACAACAGTGTTACTTACCAACTATATCCAAAATGTAGACAGAAGACCTTCTAGTGGTAGGACACAACAGTGTTACTTACTAACTACATTCAAAATGTAGACAGAAGATCTTCTAGTGGTAGGATACAACAGTGTTACTTACCAACTACATCTAAAACCTAGGCAGATGACCATTTTAAGTATGATGCAAATGTGTTAGATGTCAACCTCACAAGGCTGGCCTGTATGTTAGACGCTCATTGAAGTGTATTAAAATACAAAACAACAAGTTTAGTGAATCAACGACAGGTGGAGCAATACTCTTCTTACAGATTTGCCACGTTTCATCTTGAAACTAGACAACAGGACTTTACTCATTGGGACAAAATCTGAAAATATATCCATCATAATTTTTTTACAGAAATTTGACGTATATGACGATGGTAAAGTACGAAGTGAGTTGAAATAAGCAGCCTCTACATTTTTCAAAATGGTAACGTTAATGTCACTTCTGCTGCCACGTGCTGATGGCCTTCAATTCGACCTAATGGATGGCAAGGTTTGTTCCTACCACGTTAAACTGGTCCTAGAGAAAAGTGGACTGGCCATATGTAGAGACTTCCACGCTCACCGGACTTCAGTCCCATCGAGCATATAAAGGATGCTCTTGGGAGATGTGTCGCTTCTCGTGAAGTGTCTCTAGACACAAAAGATGTCCTGGACTACCAGAGGAGTGAATGGTCGATAATAACTCTTGACCTTGGTAAAACTCAGATTTCAAGCATCAACACAGGTTACAGGCTGTTCGTGGTGATTATACTCCATATTGTTAAGATATAAAACCACCCCCCTACCGAATGTATTTTTACGACCATAAGCTGGATGACCAATCATTTTCGGATCATAAATGTCTTATTTACCTAAAAACGAACTGGGGGGGGGGAGATTGACATTATTTATAACAGTGTCCTGTCGTAGTTATATTATAATTCCTGGTTATTCTTCCTGTTATTTAATATATTTTCAGTTAGTTTCGAAGGTAAAGTTATATTATCGCTCCTAAGAAACGGCGACAAAGTTTACCTTTCATCTGTTTGCCAGTTCTTTGTCATCTTTTTTATCCTTATAAAAGTACATAAAGAGAAGAAACGTAAAGTTAATTCAAACCAATATCAATACCCTGTCTAAATAATAATTAAAAATAAAGCCCCAATTGCTTGTATATTGTCTCATATTTTAAATATGACATGATATGCTGTTATAAGTTTACTTCATTGGTAACCTGATTCACATGAATGTCAATAAATAACTGCTTTAACAGGACCTAAACTTAGAGACACATGTTTCTTAGAATTTCTACAATTAATATTATGTCTTACATACCATAAAGCTTACATAATTAATATTAAGCCTTGAATAAACCTAAATCTTACATGTTTTTCTACGTTATACATTTAGACTATTAAAACTAGATGAAAAACACTAATAAACTTTCAAGTTTTACTTTTGAACAGTTTAACGTGAGTTTTTGGGGTAAAGATAATAGTTTCAATTTTTGTTTGTTTGTCTGTCAGCGGCTTATAACGTTCAAAGTCTATTTATAGCTCCATTACTTTCTGGGCATAAAATAGTAGTTATCGTGCCGGAATGTGGATTCGACGGTCGTGGTTCCATCCAGTTTTAAAAAAAACAAGTTAATAATTTGCAATTCCAACTTTTGGGGCTGTGGGTGTAAGAGCGACCGGAAAGTTGCACTATTTGATTAGATTAGCCCAAAAGTTGGCGATGCTGTTGACTTATCTTATCAGTTCGAAATTAGTCCTTGTGTAGCTTTGTGCGAATATCCGAAACCAACAAGCAAAATTATTATCTTGCTGGGGCCCGTAATGGATCAATTTAGAATAATATTTTGAAAATTCATAATGGTCTTACTGCGATAGCTTAATCACAATCTCTATCCTAACATTCTCGGTAGATTTCCAGTGATATTTAAATATTGTAATACATAAAATGTGTGTCAAGTTATGCTTTATGTTCTAACATAATTTGTCGTGTATCAAGTTATGTTTTTTGTTCTAACATGATCTGTCGTGGATCAAGTTATATTTTATGTTCGAAAATAATCTGTCGTGTATCAAGTTATGCTTTTTGTCCTAACATAATTTGTCATGTATCAAATTATATTCTATGTTCGAACATAATCTGTCATGTACCAAGTTATGCTTTATGTTCTAACATAATCTGTCGTGTATCAAGTTATGCTTTTTGTTCGAACATAATCTGTCGTGTATCAAGTTATGCTTTTTGTTCGAACATAATCTGTCGTGTATCAAGTTATGCTTTTTGTCCTAACATAATTTGTCATGTATCAAGTTATCTTCTATGTTCGAACATAATCTGTCATGTACCAAGTTATGCTTTTTGTTCTAAAATAATCTGTCATGTATCAAGTTATGCTTTTTGTTCTAAAATAATCTGTCGGGTATCAAGTTATGTTTTATGTTCTGACATCTTTCGTGTATCAAGCTATGTTTTACGTTCTAACATAGTCTGTTCCTCCCTGAAAAACTATTAATAGTGTTCTTTTACTTGTTTGATAATTTTAACACATTTTTCTATGGCTAATGCGCATGTTCATTCACTAGTTGGTTTAATATAAATAGAAACTGATATTTTGGTTGATATACATCAAGGTACTTCGAACCGCAATTCAAAAAAAGGACAGGTACATCTTTTTTTTATCTAACTTCAATTAACGGATAATTAAAGACGAATTCTCACGTTACATATACACCTTAAAACTATAAACAAGACGAATTCTCACGTTACATATACACCTTAAAACTAGAAACAAGACGAATTCTCACGTTACATATACACCTTAAAACTAGAAATAAGACGAATTCTCACGTTATATATACACCTTAAAACTAGAAACAAGACTTATTCTCACGTTATATATATACACCTTAAAACTATAAACAAGACGAATTCTCACGTTATATATACACCTTAAAACTATAAACAACTTAGTTGCACTGTGATAAAAAGTTTACTGAATACGATTTTATAATAATTTCCAATATCAAAACCTTTATTGAAAAGAGTGTTTTGAATTGTTTACGAAACAAGTGTAAATCGTTTAAAGTAAAAAACGCTGACATTATTTTTACTAGCTGGGCAAGTTCTCTTCTCATTTCACGTGCAACGCACTCTCGAGAAGTGAGCTCATTCCTTCTGCCTGCGGCCAACACCTATCTGACACAAGTCCTGCTCGAAACAGTAGTTACCATAGAAACACGGAGCAAGTTCTTCGAATGTCAAAATAAATATATATCAAAATGATACTGTAGCAGTGTGTCATATGTTTTGTTTTTACTACACACCCTGTCTTCTCTGGTTTTTAATCGATAGCGGTTCACATTAAAGTTGAACAGAACAGCGAGCATTAGCCTACCACCCTTTTGTCTGTAGGGCTCCTTGCTACTGCCATAATGGGTCCTCTGCGCTTATTACCGTCGCTTGTACTGACTCAGCATAACTAGTGTCCAAAATAAATAACACGACGAGACGTGTAGCTTTCTGTTGTCGTTGACCAAAGTGTCAATCGTGGAGTTGTCTGTTTTATTGTACGTTTCCATACCACTACTGTTAATACAGAAAACTGCGAGATACTGTGGATAAATCATTAGCATTTAAACACTCTGAATACAAAAGCTGCGTCGTAAAAGTCACCTCTGACAAACAAATCGTCACGTTTTGCAAAAATGAAACAAAAACGTGAAATACTTCGTTCCCTACTGACCAGATGCGATTTAACTATGAATTGTCGAAAGCAACAATAATAATAAAATAGCGCTCAGTTTATAAGGTTTTATCGTGACATCTTTGTTTTTAAAACAATGTTCCTAAGGAAGTTTAAACAAACTAAATTTCAACGTAAAAAAAAAAGGTTAAATCGCTCAAGGATGTTAAGGACATCAAAACTAACACAATGTTCCTCAAGGCAGAAAATAAAGGTCGCGAAGAGAAAAGAGTTACTTACCTTATCATTTTCATCGCTTTTTGTCATACCATTGGCCAAACCAGATTTCGAAGGTTGATGGGTTGAGAGGTTGATTGCGACATCACGGTCACCGTCATGTTCCATCATCATGTCGCCATTATCCTGAAACCGAGAAGAAAAAGGAAGCCCATGTATGTATAAAACTAAATTATATTTAATAAATTAAGAACATTTTTAAAATAATAAGCATCGTTTCGAAATGGCGCCGTTTCCATTTAAACTGCTATTAAAAACCTCAACTGGAACAGTACTGTTTTTGATTAAAAAAAGGCCATACACGCTATTTATAAGATAACCTCAATTTATCAATTATTATTTTTTTATGTTTTTATGGCATTCTGAATTTAGAGACTCTACTATCAACACATTGAACTATTTTTTAAATATATTCAACCGCATTACAACCACATCAATTCAATGTTTCCTTCCCGCACAGAAGCACGCGACTCGCTCCAATTTCAACGATTAAGGTACCGATAAAAAAGTTACTGATGATTATTTGATAATTAGCGCTATTAACGTAGAAAATGAATTCTTGATTTATTTCAAATTGCCCATTTCCGATGCTTCATTGGATTTGTTCATCATCAAAAGTAAAGCTCGTGATGAGTTCCCAGCCCAGCATGAGCTTTTGGTTCAGTGGGTTTTATATACCACACAACCTTAGCTATTAAAGTTCCATAGCTTGATACAATAGAGGCAGTCGAGCATCGCTTGTCCCAGGCGATGCACTAAGACAATAGCTGACGGCTAACCTGGTCCACATCTGAATAACGAACTCAGACTGTTGAGAAAGACAAAAAAAGCGGACATCGGAGATCACGAGAACAGATACAAAAAGGAAGTCAGACATATATATCTATATTCAGTGAGCATTTTCTTCGCGCCAAAAAGTCTCTCAGTAATTTGCGAGTTTCCTTTATGGAAATATTTGGAACTCCCTTTGTTTTTGTGAATTAGACCCATACAACAGTTTGTTGTTACGTTACTGATTGAAACCCACCCAACAAGAAGAAATCAGTGTTGAATTAAAAAAATTATCTGTTACTGTTTTTGAATTTGTTGAATTTCCACGCGATGTTCTTTTCCACGTTATTTGCAAAACTGAATAAATGATTTTGATTTTACGTTTATAATCATAGTTGGTAATTCCACGTTTTAAATACAATTATATTTCATTATTATCTACTTCTCAGTTTTCAGCTTCAACAAGCATGTTTACTGTTCAAATATCTTATATTTTCAACTATTTTACATGCTACTGTGGCAGGGTTTTAAGAAGTAAGAACAAATATAGGCTAATGTGATGTTTCATCACATTTATAACCTGAAAATGCTAACTTAAACGTGCCGGTTGTGTAATTATTATTTTTATTTCCAATATGTTAAACTTTGCAATAAATGAAGGTAAGTAATTTAAAAAGCTTTTAAATTTAAATAAGCTAAAGGCAGAGGGATAAAGTAAGGAAACTAGCCCCTTCCTCAGGACTTAAAATAATATAGTTCGCATGCAAAACTTGACTACGAAATAAGTTATTGAAAACACATTTCCATCTGCTGTAGTCAAGGTTACGCAAATTATTTCATCGACAAATATTTACCATTGTTGAAACCAGAGTTACGGAGCTTGTCTCAACCTACAAACATTTACTATTGTTGTAACCAGAGTTACGGAGCTTGTCTCAACCTACAAACATTTACTATTGTTGTAACCAGAGTTACGGAGCTTGTCTCAACCTACAAACATTTACTATTGTTGTAACCAGAGTTACGGAGCTTGTCTCAACCTACAAACATTTACTATTGTTGTAACCAGAGTTACGGAACTTGTCTCAACCTACAAATATTTACTATTGTTGTAACCAGAGTTACGTAGCTTGCCTCAACCTACAAATATTTACTAGTGTTGTAACCAGAGTTACGGAGCTTGTCTCAACCTACAAATATTTACTATTGTTGTAACCAGAGTTACGGAGCTTGTCTCAACCTACAAATATTTACTATTGTTGTAACCAGAGTTACGTAGCTTGTCTCAACCTACAAATATTTACTATTGTTGTAACCAGAGTTACGGAAGTTGTCTCAACATACAAATATCTACATTTGTTGTGACCAAGATTGTACAATTTGTCTTTTGGAGAAGTGTCCACACCTACTACGACCTAAGTTACAGAACTTCAGTAACAACTGTTCACACATACTGCGACCGAGGTTACAGAACTTCAGCAACAGGCTTTCACACATACTGCGACCGAGGTTACAGAACTTCAGAAACAGGCTTTCACACATACTGCGACCTAAGTTACAGAATTTAAGCAATAAGCATTTACACCTACGGTAACAAAGGTTAAAAAATTTCAGCAATAGGCATTCACACCTATACGACCAAGGTTACAAAACTTCAGCAACAAGTGTTTCCACTTGCTGTGATCAAGGTTACAGCACTTCAGCAATAAGCGTTTACACCTGTTGTGACCAAGTTTACACAATCCAGTGTAGCAACAAGTGTATACATCTACTGCGATCAAGGTTACACAATCCAGTGTAGCAACAAGTGTATACATCTACAGCGATCAAGGTTACACAATCCAGTGTAGCAACAAGTGTATACATCTACAGCGATCAAGGTTACACAATCCAGTGTAGCAACAAGTGTATACATCTACTGCGATCAAGGTTACACAATCCAGTGTAGCAACAAGTGTATACATCTACTGCGATCAAGGTTACACAATCCAGTGTAGCAACAAGTGTATACATCTACAGCGATCAAAGTCACGAAACTTCAGCACATAAAGTTCTTTACACTCTTGTTTTGAAAGGTGTTCTAATCATTTACAGAAACGTGTATTTTCAGGTGCTCGCTAATAACAGCAAGATTAAAATAAATCACAACTAAACTGCACCTAGGATACCAAGTTAAGTGACAGTAATTAAACCAGAAACTGCTAAAACATTTACAACAGGCAAACTGTTTCAATTCCAAATTAAATAGTATGGATAAAATCAAGCAAAAGTTACAGGAGCCAACAAATGACAAAAACAGGCAGTGAACCTGGATGTAAACGGTAAGCGCTTACGATCGAGGTTCGGTAGGCTCAGATAAGATAACCTATAGTTGCAGACTATATGTATGTTTACATTCTTGGCGCGAAACAACTGCTGATCAACATCCTTTTTAGGATAGTCTGTTTAGTACAATGTTTCTCAAACGGTGGATCTTGACCACCTTGGAGGTCGCTAGCAGGTTTCGAGGGGTCACGAGCAGTCTGCGCTGGGTCAACAATGTCCTCGAGGTGTCTGAGATGTTCACGTATCATCTTTGTTATGAGCTATGACGAACTGTTTTTTTCATCCTTGCAGAGATATTGGTGGTCGCGAGGACCAAAGCCCGGAAGCGGGGATCGTCTGGCAAATCTGGCTGAGAAACACTGGTTTAGACTATAAATAAAAAGTTTCAATACATAATATTCTAGCATACCATGATATTTTTTCTTTTGTGTAGCGGATATAAAACAGTTCGACTATCAAGACCTGAGTTACTTTGCAAGTTTCAAGATAACTCAGGTAAGTTCTTTTATTGTCGTTTGACAAGTCAAAATGTCAAATGTAATTTTTAATTATATTATCTTAAATTTCTTCCAATTTATCTACATTATAGTAAAAGTTATAGGACATTACTACGTATGGGCCATTATGTCTATCTTGGTCAATTTTTACCACAATTCTTAAAATTTTCACGTTATTCCTATAAGCCAGTTTCGTTTGATTAGATGAAAAGATTACCAAAATAATAATCGGTCATCAATTTTGGACATACCATCGTGTATCTTATTACGTCTCATCTATGACTTTCTGATTATTCACAATTGGAAAAATTACTCAGCCATTTCATACAAACTCAGCTATTAACTTCATTCTTTTGAGATTAAAGTACGACTCAAAGGCTTATATAGAAATAAAAAGTTTTTTGGCATGTTGAAGAAATGCTAATAATTTATTTGTGATAAATCACTTGTCCAAAGTTCCGAAATCCAACTTGCTGAAGTTCCACTTTTTCTAAAAATAATCACGATTTCAACTAGCTTCAATTTCAGCCTAACAATGAAACCTGTTTACATGGAGGTAGATAAGACGACCCCCCACCATCTTGCTCACTGACTTAAACAGCAAACATTACGAGGATTATTTTCTCTTCAGTTTGTTATAAAATATTTTAAATACTACGAAGCTTGATTTCTTACTAGCTATAACCCTTTAAAACAATATAAGTTCTGATATTTACCTGCTTATATAGCCTAAGTTATAAATTACAGGTTAGTTATCCATGTATATCTCATTCAGGAAGTTCATCCAAAAATGACAATTATCGAAAAAACGTTTAACGTATAATTACATAGAATAACAAAGTACTTACATTACAACATTATGTAACGTTACTATTCAACAAATAACACTCGAATGCTTACTAATAGCCCCCAGTAGAGAAGCGGTAAGTCGAATGGCTTATAACGCTAAAAAGCGGGTTTCGATGCCAGTGGTGGACAAACTAATGCGCTAATTTTGTTCGCATTCGTTGTAAAATATTGTGGGGTTTCAAAAGTACGTCTTATTTCCTTTATACGATGTTTTTTACATTTGTGGTTTGTTTGTTTTGAATTTTGCGTAAAGCTACAAAATAGTCACGCTATCCGTCCCTAATTCAGCAGCTAGTCATCACTACCCACCGCCAACTCTTTGGCTACTCTTTTACCAAGGTCATATTATAACGCCCCCACAGCTAAAAGGGCAAGCATGTTTGGTGGGACGGAGATTTGAACCCACAGCATTCAGGTTACGAGTCAAGCGCCCCAACCATCTGGCCATGCAGGGCCTTGATACTTGTGATCAGCAAAATAATGTAAAACTGACGAAACAAGATTTGTCATTATTATACAATATTTGTCCGGGTAACCCTACGTCCTGAAAAGGAACTTTCTTTACACTGTTCAGAATATCCGAGAGGGAAAGGAATTAACTGACAAAACGATGCAGTTGTTATTACATGTTAGACTGCTACTGTTAAGTCTACACACGCAGCCTAAATTTAAATGTCTTATACATTTCATACTTTTATTTAACATGTTATTAGAAAAATATTTACCAAGGTAAATAATGCCCATTTGTAGGCCATTGAACGAGGGCAAAGATTTATTTTAATTTAACTTGCTTATTCGTAGGCCATTGAACGAGGGCAAAGATTTATTTTAGTTTAACTTTTAGCCACACGTCGAAAGATAATTATTATAATCAACAATATATTCGTTCGTAAATATAGAAAGATCATTATATTCATGTGCACAAAACCACCCACACAACGCTAAAATCCGGGGTTCCATTCTCCGTAGTGGATAGAGAACAGACGCTTATTGTGAAGCTTTGCACTAATAAAACAACAATAAAACATTTCATTGCTTTATAGCTTTTATTGTGAATAATCTGTTTAATGCCGAAAACGCATTAAAAATACACGGAATAAAGAAAACATCTAAAATCGTTGAGTTATAACTAATTACAAGTCTTTTTTGATCAATTAAATATGCTAACATATCTGGGTTACAAAGACCTTACTCCATGTGTATGACTTTGTAAAGGATTGTAGAAAAAATATTTATAGAGACCCAGATGACATTATGTTTGACAAAGATCAAATTATGTAACACTGCGTTTAAACGAAATGTTTGGCAAGGATCAAATTATGTGACATTGCGTTTAAACAGAATGTTTGATAAGGATCAAATTATGTAACGTTGCGTTTAAACGGAATGTTTGACAAGGATCAAATTATGTAACGTTGCGTTTAAACGGAATGTTTGACAAGGATCAAATTATGTAACATTGCTTTTAAATGGAATGTTTGAAAAGGATCAAATTATGTAACATTTATATATGCCCCAGTTTTTGCCACAGATGTTTTAGATTTAGATTTCAAAGCAAAGACATCACGTGTATTAAAACTGATATCCAAATCTGCCATGCAAAACTGCTCAAAAAAGTAATATAACTTTAAAATATTTGGTTAAGTCCAGCTCGTAAGTTTTCAGGTTATACAAGAGTATGTACCGTTGTGACTCGTATTCATTATTTCACTAAGTTTAGCTATAAAAAAAAACGTAATCATTGAAGCTTTTTATTACGTCAGTAAAAGTTGAGAGAAAACAAATATTACGTGCATATTCTTTAATAAACAGAGCACGCCCAATATTTCATGATTTTAGTTTGACTTACGGATATCAATGCATATTTTATTTTATGACCTCTTAGATTGCAGAATAATAATTATACAGAGCAAACAGTTAACTTGCATCTACAGTGTGGGTTATATTATCGTGGGTCGAAGAAAAATTCGAAAAAAATATTTGTAAAAAATTCAATAAAAAAAGTATTCTTAAGGAGCAGCTGTCTTTGAAGCGTTCTCCCTAATGTTTTGCATAAATCATTTACTGAAACGCAAGTAACAGTTACAGGAGTAATTAAAATTGCATACGCTATAAAAGTACTTGAAATCATTATGATGTAGGCATGTATCATTCGAAAAGAAACCCAACACAGAAATGTATTTGTCTCTGTATGGTTGGATATGAATACAGTCATACTACAGAGGAAATATTTGTTTATATCATTTGTATACGTTAATTATTCAAATTATCTAACGAGATTTCTATGTACAGATCAGCCAGGACCAATACTGTTTGTTTGTTAGTAGATTTCAAGTGCAAAGATCCACTGTAGGGATCGAACTCCGAATTGTAGCTATATCTGCGTCAAGCGTACCGCTTGGCCACCGAGGGCAGGAATGACATACAATACCACCCAATAAATGAGAAAACTAAATTCAGAAACAATCTGCAGGAATGAGAACCACTGTTAGCACAATTTTAACACGTTACTCCGATTTACACCCACGTGTTGTTTAGTAATTCCAACAGAAACTAGAGGGACACTCAGTCCTCCGCTACAAAACGTTGATCACATTAGGTTCTCAAAAAATACAAAATGTGTTCGTATGTCCGTTGTTATCAACGGACAAGAACCATTTTTGGCAGGACAATGTGGAACAATATTCCACATATGTCCACCAATGTTCATCAAAATCCGATCATTTTTGACTGAGTTATAGAGCTCAAATAGTGTGAAAAATCGGTCCCCGTGTTAACAGATAGGGATTTTTTTTTGGATTTTCATGACATTCGCTGTAACCTTCACCCTCCAAAACTAATCACTTCTAAGTTCGGTCAAAGTCCAAATGTATACCAACTTTCGTCTATATCCATTCAGCCGTTTTCGAGAAATCTTGCTGACAAACACACAAACTAACATACATACATAAAACAAATAAACACACACACAGGGGTGAAAACATAATTATTCATACATATTATCATAACATAGTCGCACATCAACTCTGGACACCATTAAACTGTGAACTGAGTGGACTTGATTCGATATTCCATGTATTTTGTAATCATACATTTATTGTTCTTACATCTTGAAATTACCAATATTTTGTTTTTAAATGAGCTGATTACAGTGAGCGAGCAGACTTTTCACCGGTTATAAGTCTCATCAAATGGGTGAAGATTCTGTGTAAAATAATTGTAATGTATCTTTTGTGTGGAGAATTTGACCCTTTTACACGTGAAGCTAATAGTGGAAAAGTTGTATAGAACTTGTTTAACTCTACATAGTTATTACATCAAAAACGGAAGAAAAGAAGTTCAAATCGGTTAACAGTGGATTCAGTTGAGGTTCAGGTCAGTTAACAGTGTATTCAGTTGAGGTTCATGTCAGTTAACAGTGGATTCAGTTGAGTTTCATGTCAGTTAACAGTGGATTCAGTTGAGTTTCATGTCAGTTAACAGTGGATTCAGTTGAGGTACATGTCAGTTAACAGTGAATTCAGTTGAGTTTCATGTCAGTTAACAGTGGATTCAGTTGAGTTTCATGTCAGTTAACAGTGGATTCAGTTGAGGTTCAGGTCGGTTAACAGTTGATTCAGTTGAGTTTCATGTCAGTTAACAGTGGATTCAGTTGAGGTTCAGGTCGGTTAACAGTGGATTCAGTTGAGTTTCATGTCAGTTAACAGGGGATTCAGTTGAGGTTCAGGTCGATTAACAGTGGATTCAGTTGAGGTTCAGGTCGGTTAACAGTGGATTCAATTGAGTTTCATGTCAGTTAACAGTGGACTCAGCTGAGTTTCATGTCAGTTAACAGTAGACTCAATTGAGGTTCAGGTCGATTAACAGAGGATTCAGTTGAGCTTCAGGTCGATTAACAGTGGACTTATTTAAGGTTCAGGTCGATTAACAGTGGACTCAGTTGAGTTTCATGTCAGTTAACAGTGGACTCAGTTGAGGTTCAGGTCGATTAACAGTGGATTCAGTTGAGCTTCAGGTCGATTAACAGTGGACTTATTTGAGGTTCAGGTCGATTAACAGTGGACTCAGTTGAGGTTCAAATTTTTTAACATTCAAGAGCAACGCCCTCATCTGCAACAGTTACTACAGGAAATCCTCTGATAAAAAATGTCATTGCAATGAAGTTGGGTAGTTGGGTATATATATATATGTCCTCGTAATGTCAATAGGATAACAGATAAGCATTTGAAAATTGTCAGCCATTCCTCGAAATCAACAAAGTTTTCATGAGAAAGCTAGCTGAAGAAATTGAAATCTCAGCAATACCGTCAAGTTATCCAGCGTCGTTGTCTAGGTAGGTATTTTGGTTTAAAACCAGGAGTGGTAAGAAATTTAGATTTCTCTTCGCCCCGGACTAGAATGATTGATTTTCTGCTCTGTTCACTGTTGAATTTAATGTAACTATTCTAGAGGTGCTTGGTACTGAATGATTCCTTCTGACTTGACTTAACACCTCAAGCAGTAAAAAAGGTTTACTCGTTGTCCAATCCCCAGTGGAATTCTATACATTTGTCTCTTAATACGCAGCTTGGAAGCTGATAACACACATATAGTGTGGGGGGGGTCTGTGGAAAGTTTGTCAGGATGTGTGGTCTAAACGTTACCCCGCAGCCCTGTGTAGAAGATTGCGTCCAGCATAGACCATAAATATCGTGAGCCCCCCTCCCTCTCGCAAAAAACAAAAAATGAGCTAAGATTATCACTTAAAGCGGACCCCTTGATCCCTGGCCAAACTAGATTACACCTCCCCTTCTGAGCTAAGATTATCTCTGAAGCTGCTTTACATAATCTCTTATCACTTAAAGACGACCCCTTGATCCCTGGCCAAACTAGATTAAACCTCCCCTTCTGAGCTAAGATTATCTCTGAAGCTGCTTTACATAATCTCTTATCACTTAAAGCGGACCCCTTGATCCCTGGCCAAACTAGATTACACCTCCCCTTCTGAAACTCCTGGAGCCGTCAGTGACTAATATGAGGATGAACTTGACAAAGAAGCTGTAAGAGCATCATGAGATATAGAAAAATATTCTTATATATATAGTGCGATTAATTTCAGTTTTTCCAACTGATATGTTTGTGTTTTAACTTTCTTATTCAACAGTAGTGCCTTATTTACTTAGGTAATTATTTTTCAATAAATTAAGTTATCATATTGTGTAGACCATTATCGTGTGAATGGCTAGAGAAACAAATTCTGGTTGACAAAAGTCCTCTATTGATTTTCTAGCCGTATATTTCATATAGCTATAGTATTTTACTCTTTTATTTTAAACTACTTTGTGGAAATAAAGCGTTCTTCAGCATATTGCTCTATCTGGTAGCAATATTTATTAGGGAACAAATATCTGGTACAGCTCCAAATATCGGAACTGGCGATTCGGGTTCGAATCCGTGCGATATCAAAGATATTCTCCGCACTTTAAGCTGTGGGTACGTTACAAGAGTGATAGTCAGTCCTTTATCACTGATGGTAGAGTGCTATTATCTAGCTGCCTTACCTTTGACCAGTAGTTCAAAATTAGGGACAGTGGCATATAGCCTTAGTAGCTTTGCCATAAGTACAATATTTGTTTGAATTTTAAGGTCGTGCAAAGGTGTCTGTCTGTCTTGTAATACGTCAGTGTATTCTGTAAATGTATCTACAGCACTCTGGTTTATAATTAAAATAAGTTTAAACAATTTCCTTTACATTGTGATCCGATGTCTTCTTGTTAATTTCCCAATTGTAATCACCGCATATACAACACGAATTACCACCTGAAGATGATCAGATATATCGACACCTACAGTTTGTTCACGTTGGATTACAAAGGTGTGCTCATTCTTACCACAGTTAATGAAGAATACGCAAGAAAAGAAGTGTCTTTTCGGAATGTTAAAATATAAGAAACTAAATTCAATTCACATTTAGTGTGTTGCTACTTTCAAGTAACAGCAAGTCAAAACCAGTTTTATGATAAATGTGTACGATCAGTATTATTCACAGATTACTTCTACGATAGATTGAAATAATAGGTTTAGCATTTCATAAATTGAGGTCTCTACAAGTTTAACTGACAACTTTCCCGGGTGTTCGCGCGTGCGACCGATGGTCAGGCGTGGGAAGATTACATGTCGGGATATGCACTTTGAATATTTCATATCTTTTCAATGCTGTCGTTTCGCGTGTCGACGCTCTATTATCTATACTATAGAACTAACATGAGTCAACAGTATCAAAGCTCGACAGTTTAGTAATCATGATCTGTATCATTTCATCAAAGCAAAGATCTAAAAATAGCCAGCTCAAACATTTTAGTGGACAACCTGTTCGGCTTTACCACGCCTTTATCTTACATACGACTTAAATCGCCAACAAGTTGTTTCCGTTTTCTGAAGTGGTTTATTCTGTGTGTTATAAACGGGTTGCAGACTCTATCAAAGCTTCGAAACTATATTCGCAGTTATAAAAGTAACTACATAAGAATCTTTTCATCTTTAACGAACAAAAGGCTATTATGAACTATGATATTATATATATATATATGCAAGGAAAGCAACCGGTTTTCAATAAGGGTCTTTTTCTCATCCTTATGGGAAGATAGTAGGTTTATTGTGGGTTATCGGTATCTCGATTATTGACAGAAAATCTTCTCTGCTATAATCAAAGGAGCGGAGAGTTATATTTGACACTGATCATATCACCAATAATTGGTTCTTCTATATCAGCAAATTATCTGTTTCTACACAAAGTTCATACTTAATTAAAGAATAGATCTCAAGGCTTAACTCAAAAACAGATAGATTATAAACTTTAAAGGGAAATTAAGGATAAAACTAGTTGACGTTCCCGAAACCTATACCTATAAAGAGGTCAATATCTTTCTCACAGATCTGAAAACCATTAAGATATTCACAACTCAGAATTGTGGGGATCCGCGTTCTGGTGTACGTATACTCTCACAGCAAGGAGTCTGCAAGAACCAAGTTTGAAATCACTACAGTTGCATTAAAACCAGCTTTTACGAGGACTAAGAACTGAAACAACCAATATAAAATACCGGATGCAATATTCAAGTCAAATAAAAACAAGTGTTGTAGAGCTGTGTTTTAGAATCGTAAGACTCGGTAAAACAAGGGTTGTAGAGCTGCGTTTCAGAATCGTAAGACTCAGCAAAACAAATGTTTTAGAACTGTGTTTCAAAATCGTAAGACTCGGTAAAACAAGGGTTGTAGAGCTGTGTTTCAGAATCGTAAGACTCGGTAAAACAAGGGTTGTAGAGCTGTGTTTCAGAA
>NW_013667004.1:105615-108280 GCF_000517525.1 Limulus polyphemus | reverse complement strand
AAGACTAGAGGGAAGGCAGCTAGTCATCACCACCAACCGCCAACTCTTGAGCAACTCTTTTACCAACGAATAGTGGGATTGACCGTCACATTATAACGCCCCCACGGCTAAAAGGGCGAGCATGTTTGGTGGGAAGCGGATTCGAACCCGCGACCCTCAGATTGTGAGTCGAGCGCCTTATCCACCTGGCCATGCCGGGCCCAGCTCGTACGGAATGACACAGCTTATTTTAATAAATCTAAATACGAAAATTTAGGTTCACTAGTTACCTGCAATGAACTTCGAGCTCATAACACCCACCCACCCACCCACAACAATAAAAAAAAAAAGACTGACCAATTTCTACCAAAAGTGAACTAAGAATTTATTTTCAAAATTACAGAGCACGAATCGACTCGCCTAGCATTGTCTGGTCTGTTTTCAAATGTTTACTTAAAACAATACTATTTTTGACTAACTGACCGTACAAAATAGGTGTTGTTCAAGGAAGCTAACTGACACAAAAGAAATGTATGGAAATTTCAATCACCGGTCGATGAAGCTGCACCAAGGAGAAAGGAGTTCCTCGACAGCATTATATGTATTCAGAACTTTAAAAAGACGCACTTCAATTTTTAATCAACTAAAAAATAGCAGCGTCTTGACAAACGGTCTTCTGAGCAGGGTGGAGCACATGGAAATGAGGCTGGAGACGGTAATGGTGCAGAAAAGTTCTATTACATGTTCCCCCCAACACATCCACAAGCACGTGACTCCACCCTATGGTGACGTAATAATGGCACTGGTTGATAACAACGTGTTTGCAACGCTTATTTATGTTTTTAACTCTCAGAATGTCGTTTCCGTCACGAAAAGCACTGTCCAATCATCAGACAAATTCATCTGTTTCAGTGTCGTAATTTACCCGATGTTGGCGACAAATGGTGTGAGGTTGGAAAAGCTATTACATATTGTGAAGACAGTGTCTTGAAGAAGGGTATACTTACACGTATTTATTTTGATATTAACTTGGAGTTTAGATAAGTTTTGTCCTTATAGAGAACTTGTAATTTTGGAAAGGCGGTCTGTTTTTGTTCAATCTGTCATCTGTATAACGTGAGACCTAGGCGTCTTTTCTCGTTAGGTTCAAAACTGTTGATCACGATATCTCAACATGTTTCTTTAGAATAGCTTTTCGCATATTACTAATAACACTAATGGATGCAAAAAAAAAATATTTAGGATGAATCTTGATATTTTAAAAAGGTGACGGTAGAGGATCCCGCCTTCCAACAATAGAATCTTGGTAAAAGTCAACATTGACCACTATCTCTGGCCATAACTAACTATAACACTGACATTTGCACTCTAAAATTGTAAGAACGACCAGTCAATAAACCTACAGTTCATAATACAGTTTAATCATGATAACAGACACAGCGCCTGGGATTATTTAAAGAAAATCTCTATGTATATGCAAAGTTTACAATCCATTACTTAAAAATCATATGTTAATGAAAGAAATTTTGAAACTTTTGATTGGAAGGGAAAAAATATCAGGATTATCAAAGAACCTAAGTATAATAATGTGCAACTAGTGTTCCAATATAATTTCTTTAAAGCATAGGTATAGGAACTGCACTTTTTCTTTAAAACATAAGTATAGGAACTGCACTTTTTCTTTAAAGCATAGGTATAGGAACTGCACTTTTTCTTTAAAACATATGTATAGGAACTGCACTTTTTTCTTTAAAACATATGTATAGGAACTGCACTTTTTTCTTTAAAACATAAGTATAGGAACTGCACTTTTTTCTTTAAAACATAAGTATAGGA
This sequence comes from Limulus polyphemus, assembly GCF_000517525.1. Lineage (NCBI taxonomy): Eukaryota > Metazoa > Arthropoda > Merostomata > Xiphosura > Limulidae > Limulus > Limulus polyphemus. Next base: position 106,465 of record NW_013667004.1, on the reverse strand, counting down.
ACTGCACTTAACCTGAACCTGGACAAAAGAAATGCGACATATCTGCCCCATGTTTCAGGATCTTATTATGAACTAACCCCTATTTCAGGATCATATTATGAACTGCCTCTGTTTCAGGGTCTTATTACGAACTGCCCCTGTTTCAAGATCTTATTATGAACTGCCCCATGTTTCAGGGTCTTATTATGAACTGCCCCTATTTCAGGGTCTTATTATGAACTGCCCCTGTTTCAGGGTTTTATTACGAACTGCCCCTGTTTCAAGATCTTATTATGAACTGCCCCTATTTCAGGGTCTTATTATGAACTGCCCCTGTTTCAGGGTCTTATTATGAACTGCCCCCTGTTTCAGGATTTTATTATGAATCCCTGTCACCTCTATTCACTATCATAGTAGGTTTATACCTACCCATTATTTTAATTTGAATACTGGAAACAATGACATTTTGCCTATTATTATAACTTTTTTATCATGGCTTAATAATCGAATTACTGCACGTCTATCCATTATTTTAACGTTTGTTTACGCACAAAGCTGCACAATAAATCTGGTTATTGCTTCTCCTCATTTCAGGGTCTAAATAGTAGAAATAATATCTATTTATCCATTATAAGAACGATATGACTGTAAATCTGGTTATTGCTTCTCCTCATTTCAGGGTCTAAATAGTAGAAATAATATCTATTTATCCATTATAAGAACGATATGACTGTAAATCTGGTTATTGCTTCTCCTCATTTCAGGGTCTAAATAATAGAAATAATATCTATTTATCCATTATAAGAACGATATGACTGTAAATCTGAGTATTACTATTCCTCATTTTAGGGTCTTTATATTAGAAGTGTTG
>NW_013667004.1:94980-104747 GCF_000517525.1 Limulus polyphemus | reverse complement strand
TACGAACATGTTGTCAAAACATACGAAACAATATCAGTAGACATGAGTAATGGTTTATTTTTTGTGGGTAGCTCGTGAGGAGGTGATTTTACTTAACCCTCACTTTTCACTATTTTGATTATTTAGTGGTAAAAGTATGATCCCAGGGAAACTGCCATGTAATTAATATTATGATACTCAAGAGGTAAATTAGTTTGAAAGACAAAAAAAAAAAGAGTATAAAGAGGTTGCATTAGGCTGATATGGTTAAGCCTCTTCAGTTAGAAGTTTCAGTAAAGTAAGAAAAAAAAGTATTTATAACATATCTTGTAACGCAAAATTATTACCCAACCTGGAGTTCTCGTATTACCCAGACCTGGAGTTCTAGAGTTACCCAACCTGGAGTTATCGAGTTAATTAGCCTGGAGTCCTCGAGTTACCCAGACCTGGAGTTCTAGAGTCACCTAGCCTGGAGTTCTCGTTTTACCCAGCCTGGAGTTCTAGAGTTAACTAGACTGGAGTCCTCGAGTTACCCAGCTTGGAGTTCTAGAGTTACCCAGCCTGGAGTTCTAGAGTTAACTAGACTGGAGTTCTAGAGTTACCCAGCTTGGAGTTCTAGAGTTACCCAGCCTGGAGTTATAGAGTTACCGAGCCTGGAGTCCTCGTGTTACCCAGCTTGGAGTTCTAAAGTAACCCAAACTGGAGTTCTCGAGTTACCGAGCTTGGAGTTCTAGAATTACCAAGCCTGTAGTTCTCGAGTGTTCAATACGTGTTCCATAACTTGCTATCACACAAATTACGTTTTTTATGGACACAGTGGCTTTTTCCAAACTATCCTGAAGCCAACAGACTTCTGATGCTCTTTACAGCCAGCCAGCTCTAATATAATTAATTTTTTTACAATATATATTCATTTTGTCTCGAAACCTTGTTTCAATTATTTTGAATATCTATGTAAGATGAGAATTACAGGTTGACAAACAAAAGGAAATGTGAAATAAGTAATCACACAAAATAAGTATCTATATATAAATATAAAAAGCTAACGTAAGTTTACATTATGAGAAAAAAATAGTGAAAAATATTGTTAAATAATAACTTACACAATGCAGGAAGAGCAATGTTAAAAGCAACTAAAAATGTTCATGTACAAATAGAAGAAACTCCAACACAAGACACTGTGTCCACGACAAACATATCTGAGGTACAATGGTGTCTCCTATTCTTAATATAATCACAAAAATGTGATGACAAAAACTCAGCAAAGAAAAGTTGAATATTATGTTGATATTTAGAAGATGAACTTTGAGATTGAACGTATAAGCATTCCAGATTCAATCGTTATTCAATTATAGACTTGTCAAAGTATTATATGCCCTAAGTTATTTTCAAGTCAAGAATTACAACTACAAGGTGTTCCTTAAAGGTAGCAGTAAAAACATATTTTTGTCCTCTATTTAGCTTTCTGAGCACCAAAACGCTTTACTCTCTAAGGCATATAGAACATAATTTATATATTTGAATCTATGACTGTTATTCTATCGTGTAACGACAGTGCCTATATAGAAGCAGAAATCTTAAGCAGCACCTATGTCGTAAGTGCCTGATTTTATTTTACTCCAACAGATTCCCATAGCTAGGAGAAGTGTAAGTGAACATGTAAAAAATCTCTTGATCCACAGCCTGATCACTTAACTCGCAGACTAAGACCTTTCATTTTGACTCCTAAAACACCCTGTTTTTTAAGTTCTTGTTCTGTGTTAAATGACCCTATTCTTTTTTACTCATAAACGATATCTAAGAAGCTCCAATATTTTTTATACTGATTTCAGAAAATGCGAAAAGTAATCCATTTAGCAGGTTGTGTGTTCTTATCTGTCCAACTCTTTAGTGATCGACAAAACATCGAAACGTAATGACCAATCAACCAAGGTCTGGATTAACCAAAGTTTTTGAAATGGGGAAGGACAAAGACTTTCATAATTAAAACAATGGTACTTGAGTCAGCCTTTCCAAATGGTTTTTATGTAAAAGTTAAAACAATTGTCTCTTCCTGTAAGACGTTACTTAGAAAGAAATAATAAATATAACCACAATCTCGCAGTAAATGTAGTCTTAGGGTGGGTCAAAGATGAAACAAAAAACATCTGTTCACGAACTCACACGCACAGAGCAACAGTGTTCACTATTTGTCCTTTTGAGAGTAAACTTCAAACTAGCAAAAAAAAACTATTAAAATATTTATTTTTCGAATTTAACATAAACAATTTGGGCGGGTTTTGTTTTAGTGTCAGAAGGCTCTGTCCTCAGATATAACATCATTTGTATACGTGTTTCAAGTTCTTTCTCGTTGAACGATAGCATCTAGAACCTGACTCATAATATTATACTTACGAAGAATATGGAGACAAATTCATGAGCTAAGTTAGGAAAGCTTAATACTCACACGCAGACAAAAAACAGAACAAAACCTTTAAGTACTTCTTGAAATCAATACCACCAATTGTATGACCCTAAAACTTCCCTTTCTGCATGGAACATAGTAAGCAATGCGTATGTGTCTTGTTTGGTTAATCTTTCCGTCTCATTCAGGCAGCCAAACAAATATGTAACTCGTAAGTAAAGCTTGTAACTCAGACCTTTAAATGTTTGAATCAATAAACCATAGTCCACAAAATAACGCAACAAACTTGTGAAGTCCATCTATCCTTTTATCTTTTTTTGGTCCATCACACAAAGAAAATAAAAATAACTAAGTAACAACTGTCCTTTGATAGTGAACCATTGGAAGTATCTTTATTTCAGTTGAGATAACTAATGTGAAAAGCTAATAACCTTAATCCTTCTCTGTATCGTGTACAAACGGTAAATGAATCAGTCAGATGGTATTAAGTGTCCTAAACATAATTAAACTAATTTATTTTCCACAAAGAACGAAATAAAAAACTTAAATTTGTTTCTCAATCTCACTCTGGAAAACGAATGATAAGATGAAAACAAAATCATTGCAGGGCTTTCTTTGTTGGATTGTGTAGTGTATTTCACATTTCTAGCGTTGTCTTAACGGTAACCAGAACAGAAATACGGTGGTTTCCTTCTGGTGGTAGCAAGGTAGCTAAATTATGTATACAACGTTTCAAAACCGTAACAAGATCGATTGTGAATCAACTGTGACCGTCAGGGTCTGTGTCATCAGATAGTCAAAGTAAGCAAACACCTAGGGCAACAAAATTGTGGGTCTGTAAAATAAAAATCATTTTAGTGATGAATGCACTTGTCGAGGTAGTTGCACGTTTATAATAACACCTTTCTTGTTATGTTTTCCCTATTTGAGCACTGTTGCTGAGGGTATCCAATGGGAGAGCTGAGGCGGAGAGTTCAGTTTTCTGTCTTTATACAATATAAATGTCTCATTTCTTCGGGAAGTGCACAAAATAAAACTATCCTAAAATCATGCAACTAGAAATTTCACAAGAAACCCGGAAGTAGGCCACTGTGATATATAAGCGAGGCTAGAGCCCGACACGCCAAAAACCTTTTTTTTTTTCAGGAAGAGCAATTAATAAAGTTATTGCTCTTCTTGAAATCATAAATTCTTCACACCCAGAAATGGGAATTTCCTGAAAGTTGTTGAATATTTGACCATGTTTGTCATTAAAAATTACTACCGAAGAGGTACCACGCAAGAAATCAAGAAGTGCTATCTGAGAAACGACATCCAGAACGAGTTGATTCTATAATAAGGTACAGACTCATTAGTTGACTTCTGTTAGGAATGCCAAGTGTGCTTGACTGTACTTCAGATTTAAACCATACAAACAGAGTACAAAGATCATTCGCGACTGAAGGCGACGAGATCAGTGTCATCGAATGTATATAATCTGATTTTTGACGCTAAAAAACACAAATTATATTTGTTTATTTTAGTGCAAAGCTGAGCAATAGTGTATTTGCGATATGTCCTTCACGGGGAATCAAACCCTCGATTTTAGCTTTTTAAGTCCATAAACTTACCGCTGACCCACTGAGGGACAATAATGTTTGTATGACTGAAGTTCTCCTGGGCAAACGTAAGGAAATGATGCTTCCCCTGAAAGATTTACAAAGGAAATGGTATATCCCCTGAAAGATTTACAAAGGAAATGGTATATCCCCTGAAAGACTTACAAAGGAAATTGTACTTCCCCTGAAAGATTTACAAAGGATATGGTGCTTCCCCTGAAAGATTTACAAAGGAAATGGTACTTCCCCTGAAAGATTTACAAGACCGCAGACGTGACAGCATGAAAGCAAAACAAAGTTGGTAACAAAATATAATTGAACTTAAATCCCAGAATGCCATTTTTCTGCAATGCTACAGTTTGTGAATCTCGTACTGAACGACGCAGCTAACTGATACACCAAGGTTGTGACGTTCTTTATCTTGATTCACAACGTATACATCTATTTTCTGGATGGACTCATTATTTGGAATAATTGCTACAACGTGTTTCGTAGTTAACTAAAACCACTTAGTGGCAAGGGACAAGAAGGTAGAACTGATGCTTGCACTTCAATCTAACTACAAGACGACACTATGGTATACAGGAACCAGCGAAAGAAATTGCTGCCAAGTTTCAAACATGTGGCTGGTCTTGTAGTACGGCACGACTTTCTGTATGAGATAAGTCTCGCCAGAAAGTAGCTGCAAGATGGCGATCTTGACATATCTGGAGCTACGATGCAACTACAAAAAGCAAAAGATTTCCTCCATCCTGATGAAGACTTTGCAAACGCATTCGTAGACACATCAGAACTTACTGAAGAAATTCATGTCGCTGAAAAGTGTTCGTAAGAACAACATATCTACGTAAAAAGAAATAGCTTTCATACAAAAGTTATGACGAACCTTACTTCATCAATAGCAAAACTTAAGGCTAATTACTTTAGCAAAATTGTCAACAGAGCCACTGAATCAGTGAAAGAGAGGTTTCGACAACTACAGGACCATAAATTGTTTCTCAGCTTTTTGTATTGCAGTGCTGACTTGTAGAAAATAGGCTCAATGAATTTGCTTATCTGCAAGTTTCTAAATCGGTTTGTCAGGAGGCGAAGAAACTGGTGTTAGTGTAATATAAATGTGTGTGATGAACTTCAGACATATTCAGGGAGATTGAGTAGAAGGACTACAAAAAGTGTATTAGAATACATATATGCAACAGCACATTATCATAATCTTTTCTTTTTTACACTGATAATGCTGCTGATTTTGTTCATTGCTATTTCTAGTGAAGAAAGAGTTCAAAACTCACGTTTATTAAAAACCTACCTCGTATTAACCACGACACAAACAAGACTGGTTGGATTGGCAACTATTTCGATCGAGCATGAAATTGCACAAAAATGTTAGTTAAAGCTAACAGTGCACGATTTCACCCCAATGAAAGTAAGAAATGTGGAATTTCAGGAGCTGTAAAGTTTGGAACTGGTACAATAGTTAACTGTCGTGTAACATGTGGAATTTCAGGAGCTGTAAAGTTTGGAACTGGTACAATAGTTAATGTGGAATTTCAGGAGCTGTAAAGTTTGGAACTGGTACAATAGTTAACTGTCATTTCCTCGATCCTTACAAACTTTAATAAATAAGTATAAATAAATAAATTTAATTTAATTAGTCCTACAAATTTGTTCCAAGTATCGAAAACTTGACTAAGGTGGAAAATCAGCTAGCAGTGGATTTATACTTTGTTTTTCTATCATGATCAAGGACGACAAATTTTGAGGGGAATGAGGGGAAACTGCCCTCATGTACGAAGAATGGAAGTTCCTATCAATAAAGTACACGTTTCACGATTTTAAATGTGTATGTTATAAAGGAATAGTAGAATCCAATGCCAGACCATATATTCTTGTATTTTCACTTTAGAAAAATTCAAGAACCCTCGCATGAAATCTCTCCTCATTTAAATCTCAAGTGGCGTTGTTGAGCACCATAGAGAAACCGAAGTTGGAATAATATATTCATATCTTGCATTTTTTTTTACCTTAGTCACGACACAGAAATAAACCACAAACAGCATTTAGATATCCACCAAGAAAATTCCATTGCAGCAAGATGCAAAACAAAGAAAACTGCTTTAATTCACAAAAAAACCCTCACAAATATTATTCAAATTGGGCGTAACACTGTAAATCAACAATGCTGAAAATTCTACTGGATTAATTTCACACTGCCATCAGGAACAAATGTATTGACTTATTTACAGAACTGACATCATCTTTAATCATTTGTCCAGGGTTTGTGTGCCTGTTTTCTCTTTCGTCAAAAAGTAAAACATGACTGGAAGGGCCAGTGAGATAGAACTTCGTAGACAAAAAGACGTTTACCAGGCATAAGCAAAATAACAACAACCCGAACGAGAAACTACAATGCCAGGAAGTTATTAATAAAATTATAAATAATTACTCATTATCTACCACTATAAAATGTGATATAACTCGACCCATGTGGTTATTATTAGTTTATTATTGTTCAGAACAGAAAAAAAAACACTGTAATCGACCTAATTAGGTAGATATATCATAATTTCGACAATAGATGGCGACTCATATATATATATAAGCCTAACTGGATGTGCTATGTTGTTTTTCAGTAGTCATGTATAGACCATACAGCGTTTGTGACGAAGATTTCTACAAATTATAAGTAAAACAATTTATTATAAATTACCTATTCCTTCGGGATAATCATAATAGAAAAGGTTTATTTTAACTTATGTCACAATAAAAATAATCATTGGCAGGAAACATACACTTCGCTCCACTGACGTAAATTAACTACACAACTCAATTACACATACACTTAATGACGTCAACAACGTACGTCAACAAAGCCACTTCTAGGTTTACAGTTCTGTATGAAAGTAATAACATCAGATTTCGATGTTTAGAAGTGTTCTCATTTTATTTATTTCTATACATGCGTTTCGCATTAATCCTAGGGTGTTTATAAACAAAAATATACTTTGGGGATCCAGAGCGGAGGTAACAATTCACAGAAGTTTGGATAGAAAACATACAATCTGCTTATGCCAGAAAATATTAAGAATTGAAAAACAGCGCATACGGTCTCACAGGCACGAAATGCAGTAAAAAACACACACAATAAGGATACGAATGGCTTGATATTTAAGCCCAAGTTTGTAAGATCCACAATGGCAGATTTCAAACATGGATGACGTTCATTAGGAAGAAAATAGTTTTCATTAGATAAAAAACGACTAGAAGAATGCTGTTGGTTTGAGTACAAAAAAACCAACCAAACATTAACAAGTAAGCACAGTAACTTACTCAGAAGTGGATTAAAAGAGAGTAAACATGAATGTTTGAGCTATTTTTTAAGCACAAAAATATTCATTTATCAAGATGGAGTTAATTGGACGTATATACCGTTACACCCTGTCGTTATCAAAGGAAGAAGTTGTATACGGATACTGTTTGGAGTGTCATCTTAAAAATTATTGGAAGAAGTTGTATACGGATACTGTTTGGAGTGCCATCTTAAAAATTATTGGAACTATATTATTATTCTTCAACATTCCCTACTTGAGCTTTATAATACTGTTCCAGAAGCTTCTACTCATGGACCAGGTCCAGAGACAAGCAAGCACACAACCATAATGATATCAATTTGAACATTTGTTTCTTTCTGCACACGTAACAGTAAGATGCCAAATCAGAGCTAACATGTGGTAAACACAACACACACTGTAGGATTACACGGGTTAAAGTAAAATGTTTTTTTCATTCTACAGTTTGCCAAAGTCATTGATGGTTTATCCCAGTTAATGAAAATAGAAATGAGTTGAAATAGACAGCAATTATAATTTCCTTTTCTCTTACAATATATTAGTGAAAAATAAATAAATAGGTATATCAGGTTTCTGTTTTCTTCGATATTTTTTTCTGTCAAAGGAACATTTCCACTAAAAGGAACACCATCTTCCATTCCTTAGAGGAAGGATATATATATATATATATAAGCATGTGCCCTTCTCACAAGAGAGATTAAAATAAATATCCACTTTTTCCAATATAAAGATTTTTTTTTAATTCTTAATACCAAAATATTCATTTGTTTAGGATGAGAAGTGTATTAGTCCCACTAAAGAGAAAAATGAGACGTTTTCTTTACAAGAATGAGAAAACTTAGAGGTCAATGTGAGCTGACATTTGCATCTCTATCAGTGTCAACAGGCCTTCATCCATATATATATATCATATTCAGCATGAATTTATCTATCCTTCAATGTCAGTATAGACAGTCGTTCCGTATATATCGATATCAATGGGTATAGGTCTCTACATTAGTGTCAGCAGGCATTTATCTATCCTTCGATGTCTGGAACGACTGTCTATACTAGATAAATGCCTGCTGACACTAATGTAGAGACCTATACCCTTTGATATTGATATATAAGTATAGACAGTCGTTCCATAGATATCGATATCAATGGGTATAGGTCTCTACATTAGTGTCAGCAGGCATTATCTATCCTTCGATGTCAATATGGGCAGTCGTTCCATAGATATCAATATCAATGGGTATAGGTCTCTACATTAGTGTCAGCAGGCATTTATCTATCCTTCGATGTCAGTATAGACAGTCGTTCCGTATATATCAATATCAAATAGTATAGGTCTCTACATTAGTGTAATCCACAGCACTGGTTATGGCTAGCCTACACAGAAAGAATGTGTACGACGTACGACAGATTTGTGTTTTCTGGTGTATGAAGCATATTCCTGTCTAAGAATGCCAAGAATATCAAATATTAGCTTTGTTTGTTATGTATAGATCATGTTCCTGCCTAACGTACATAGCATGTTACACGTTACCTGTGTTTCCAGATGTATGGATCATGTTCCGGCCTAATGTATCTAGCATGTTACACGTTACCCGTGTTGGATCATGTTCCTGCCTAATGTATCTAGCATGTTACACGTTACCCGTGTTTCCAGATGTATGGATCATGTTCTTACCTAACGTAACTAGCATGTTAAACGTTACCTGTGTTTCCAGATGTATGGATCATGTTCCTGCCTAACGCATCTAGCATGTTACACGTTACCTGTGTTTCCAGATGTATGGATCATGTTCCTGCCTAACGCATCTAGCATGTTACACGTTACCTGTGTTTCCAGATGTATGGATCATGTTCTTGCCTAACGTTACTAGCATATCACACTGGCTTATTGTTATAATTTTTTTTCATTATATGTTCATATATCAAACCTTGTAAAAAAAACATGCAAGGTTTGGTGAAAAACAGAATGAAAACAGTAGTTGATGAAACTCATCAATTCAGAACAATCAGCTATCTGTGCTGTGCCAAACGCTGGAATCTAACACTCAATTTTTAATTTCATAAGTCCTAAAGTCTAGGGTAGAGACACGGAGAGCCACAAATGAGGAAATGTTAGATTAAGATCACTTAGAAGGAGACGTTTAAAAACATAAAATATCAGAGCTTTATGATAAGACCTACCTTATCTTTGGTGTTAAAATAAATAATTAAGATCACTTAAGAAAAGACGTTTAAAAACATAAAATATCAGAGCTTTATGATAAGACCTGCCTTATCTTTGGTGTTAAAATAAATAATTAAGATCACTTAAGAAAAGATATTTAAAAACATAAAATATCAGAGCTTTATGATAAGACCTACCTTATCTTTGGTGTTAAAATAAATAATTAAGATCACTTAAGAAAAGACGTTTAAAAACATAAAATATCAGAGCTTTATGAT
>NW_013667004.1:81102-94188 GCF_000517525.1 Limulus polyphemus | reverse complement strand
CAGATTTGTTCTATAAGGTTATGGTGAAGGTTTTGTGGCAGCCTTGTCAGTTATGGATTCCAACAAATCCCAGATTTGTTCTATAAGGTTATGGTGAAGGTTTTGTGGCAGCCTTGTCAGTTATGGATTCCAACAAATCCCAGATTTGTTCTATAAGGTTATGGTCAAGGTTTTGTGGCAGCCTTGTCAGTTATGGATTCCAACAAATCCTAGATTTGTTCTAGAAGGTTATGGTCAAGGTTTTGTGGCAGCCTTGTCAGTTATGGATCCCAACAAATCCCAGATTTGTTCTATAAGGTTATGGTCAAGGTTTTGTGGCAGGATTTGTTGGAATCCATAACTGACAAGGTTGGAATCCATAACTGACAAGGCTGCCACAAAACCTTGACCATAACCTTATAGAACAAATCTGGGCCACGGTATGTTATTTCACCAGATGGATGTAATCATGGATCAGTATAAATACCACGGTATGTTATTTCACCATGCTGTACTCTCTGGAAAGACGCTGAATGGACAGAATTTCTTATTTTAAAAAGATAACGATCTCAAACAGACTTCCAAGAAATGTCGAGTTTATTTGGCAAAGAAAGAAAGCTCGGAAGATTATCGAATGGAATGGATGCCACAAAACCTTGACCATAACCTTATAGAACAAATCTGGGATTTAAAAATCATGCACAGCTAAATTTTGAAGAAATAGAGTCTCAAGAACGCTTCAAATCTCAAGAATGCTTCAAAATTATGGCCTTTGAGGACAAGTATAGTAAAGAGACTAGCTTCTGCTAAATAACATGTATCGTGGTATTTGGAACATCGGCAAAAGGTGCTTTGAACAAACAAGTGTAAATTGGAACCGTCTGGCTCCAACTGGTGTGTATATGTTCAACGAAGAGTCAATGAGAAGTTGCAGAAGGAGTGCCCTTGTGTCAAACATTAAGCATACATGACGGTCTGCGATGGCTTGGGATTTAATATCTCCGGATGGCGTTTACAATTTTCAAAAAATGGATGTAATCATGGATCAGCATAAATACCACGGTATGTTATTTCACCAGATGGATGTAATCATGGATCAGTATAAATAGATTCTTAACTGTCACTAAGTTTACTTGATTCTTAACTCTCACTAACTTTACTTGATTCTTAACTCTCACTAACTTTACTTGATTCTTAACTGTCACTAACTTTACTTGGTTCTTAAATCTCACTAACTTTACTTGATTTTTTAACTCTCACTAACTTTACTTGATTCTTACCTATCACTAACATTACTTAATTCTTCACTGTCATTAATATTGTTCAATTCTTAGCTATCGTTAATATCACTTGATTCTTAACTCTCATTAACATTATTTGATTCTTAACTATCACTAACATTACTTGATTCTTAACTATCACTAACTTTACTTAATTCTTAACTATCACTAATATTGCTGTATTCTTAACTATCACTAATATTGCTAGAATCTTAACTACCACTAATTTTACAAGTGGATATTCTTTTGGATTCTATTGCTGATTATATCGTTATTTGTATTTCCTCTTATCTTATCAAATAAATCAGACTCTTGTATTTCCTACAGTATTTCGTGCAGTGGTTGAAATGAGGCGGTATGCATATCGGTAAGAAAACAAACGAATGTGTGACATACCGACAAAAAATAAAACACCATTGGTTTCGCATAAAAATACGTTTGGTTTTAGTGTCTGCAATTCGCTGGATAAACCAACCCCTCCCCCACCCCACTCCAAGTACATGCATGCTGGCTCTTTTTTTTAAACCATTTTAAACACTAATTTAGTGTATTTTGTAAAATCATAAAATAAAACCACGATGTCAAGAGAACATTTAATTACTCTTACACGTGTTTATTGCTCGTGCAAAAATGTCACGAAACAATCACAGTAGTTTGATTTTCTGAATTGAGATGGAAAATTCTTGGGTGTCGTTGATTTTTACATTTAATTTTATTGCTAGATCATGATCGTTTTATAAAAAAGAATAATTAAATACACCCACTACTTCATCTTTCTTGCTCTAAACAATTTTAATAATTCAACTTGTTAGTTTTATGCGTCATAATTTTGAGATTTGTTTCTTTGTGACCGTGTAACAAACAGACAGACAGACAGACACACACACACACACATATACAGTAGTGCGCAAAATATTTAAACACTTTATTAATCTTTGGTTTTGATTTGTTGTGATTATTAAATAAAACCACTGTAGTTTAACATGTTGGGAAAAGCATCACAATACTCATATTACTGATTTTCTCATTTTTTTTTTAATATGCTACACATTTAATTAATTTAATGTATTAACAGAAAAGCAATACACAGTCACAAATGGTTAAGTGCGAGAGACTTGAGAAAGTTTTTCAAGATACTTTACCTAAATATAAAGCAGCGCAGAATTGTCACACATGACTGCCTGTAGTTTCTGTACCTGCCGTCACTGACAAAAGAAAATTGATATTTCGTGATGAGTTCTTTTTTCAAAACATCGTCCAGTACAGCTATTATAGTCTGGTGTTGCCATTAAAATTCCCAAACAGAGAGGATTAACATCTTTTGACAATCACAGTAAAATCTTTACATGATGTTGGTTGGAGTTTAAAAAGAATTGCAAAAGACATCAGCTATTCAGCAAGTATTATGAAGTACACATAGAACAGATACAAGGAAACCCAGTTGTATAACATCAGGAAAGGCAGAGTTAGACAAAAATCTCACTAAAAGAGATGTTTAATTTTCAAAACCAATTCCTTGAAAAACCGAAGCAAAACCTAGTTGATGGCATTCACTAACTTTACTTGATTCTTAACTCTCACTAACTTTACTTACAGTTAAGAATCAAGTAAAGTTAGTGATATTCTCAAATTGAAATATTACAATATCTGTTGTCTAAACAGATCATAGTAGAGAGTTAATTAATGTATTCTCTAACTGAAATATTACAATATCTGTTGTCTAAACAGATCATAATAGAGAGTTAATTAATGTATTCTCTAATTGAAATATTACAATATCTGTTGTCTAAACAGATCATAGTAGAAAGTTAATTACAAGTTACTAAATGTATGATGATCTATGATCCAACATCAAAGGATAATGAATGTATGATTATCTATGATCCAACATCAAAGGATAATGAATGTATGATGATCTATGAGCCAACATCAAAGGATAATGAATGTATGATGATCTATGAGCCAACATCAAAGGATAATGAATATATGATGATCTATGAGCCAACATCAAAGGATAATGAATGTATGATGATCTATGGGCCAACATCAAAGGATAATGAATGTATGATGATCTATGAGCCAACATCAAAGGATAATGAATGTATGATGATCTATGAGCCAAGATCAAAGGATAATGAATGTATGATGATCTATGATCCAACATCAAAGGATAATGAATGTATGATGATCTATGAGCCTACATCAAAGGATAATGAATCATACTGGCCAAAACCACCAATAAAAACAAAAACGCTTTTCATTATTTTAAAACTAAAGTGTAATTATTACTTTATATGATATTTGTGGTTATTATAGAATTTCCAACGTAATTAGAGTAATTGTAATCGTGTGCATATAACCGTAAGCCTTCGTTCAACATAACTGGTCCTAGATCTGGTTTTAAAGAAAATTCATAATTTATACCTTTTTTTTTTTACGAAATACCTTTGTTTCTTATAGAAAGCGAAAGATTAATGTGAAAATTTATGAAATAATGGTTGAACGATGTAAGGTCATCCCTAAACAATGACTTGAAAAATAATGATGTTTTACAAATAAAGGAGAGCGAAAAAAAGAATAAATTATAGCTTGATAAATGAAACGAACAAACCTAGGAGCTAAAGTTAAAATATGATAAACCAATCAAAATACAAATATCATACAAGTGGATTTTCTTAAAATATACTTGAAAATATCTAAAAGAAATCAATCACCAATAGACGAAGAATATATTTAGAAAAGCTAAAGTAACAAATATATGCAATATGCAGGCTTTCAGTAAAAAAACTACTGTTAGGAAAGAAATGGTGAAAATATTTCTAAAAAAAAAAGATAATTATAGATAGATAAATGAATTTCGAAAACACAATATAAGTTAGTCTATTGGAACTGATTAAATCAAATAGACACTGATGAGTTAAAAGAACATTAAAAATCAGTCTGTATTTAATAATAGCTGGATTCTTACCTATATTAATTAACTCTCTACTATGATCTGTTTAGACAACAGATATTGTAATATTTCAATTAGAGAATACACTTTCTTATAAGTTAAAATATTGCCATACTACTGTAACGATTTTTATAGTACATGAGGCACGTATGTGCTCACAGTACCGTATAAAATCACTTTCTTAAAAAAAAACCTGATAGCGTTTTTTTTTTACCAATAATCACTGTTTTTTGTTATTGTTAAAATTATTTGTATAATACATTGTGTTGCTTTGAGACGTAATACTTATTACAGTATTGTTTTATTCACTTCTCTATAATATTTGACAAACTGGCAATGAATAAATTTCTAAAACAGTTACTACCATAATATATATATTGAATACACTGGTTGGTAAAATTATCTTGCTAGTTTTCGTGGTTCACATAATCCTGTTCAACTATTCTATAACTAAAATCTCACTCAACCGCATCTACATTTGCACAGAGAAAGATAAGAATAAGCTATATTTATGAACTTCTTTATTGCTGTACAAGGGGACGAGCCATATTTCAACACTGTCGACAACATTGAAAGTAAGACCTATTTAATTTTAGAATAAGTGAAATCCCACAAGATACACATACCATTCTGCTCCCTAGTAACACCTAAAGAGAAATGAAACATAAATAAATAAAGATAAACACAGAAGTTGCAAGTTGAGTGCAGCGAGAGTACGTGTACAAGACAGTACACGCATAGTTAGTGAAATTAGTAAACAAGTTATCTATAGCTCAGGAGAGAACGTTAGCTAAACACTCTGGGAGGTAAGTGAAAATATAGTCTCCAGCGAGATGTAGGATTGGGGTTGAGGGCTGCAACATATACATTATGTATATTTATATATACATTTATCATTTAAAAGCACTTCATATTACCTGAAACGTCTTTGTACATGTGATACCACAAACCCACTTAAACTAAGTTTCTTTAGTTTAAGAACAGTTCTAAAACGTACCAATCCCACAAATTTTACTAAATAAGATTTTGAAAAATATTAACACACTTACCCAAAACTTTCCATTAGCTGTATATGAATTTTATATAAAACTTCTGTGTGGAGAGTCGTTATGCTTCTACCACAAGCGCCGCCTTTACAAAAGATATTGAGTTTGTAGACTCAAAATGTTTCTTCTTCTTCCTTTCCTTACTTAAGTCAATATCTTTATCAAGTGTGCATATTATTTACATTTTATATTACAGTTGGATAACAAGGATCAAATAAATTACTGTTTTCCGTCTGGTTAACCCAAAGTGTAAAAAAAACAACAACAACAAATAAAGTTAATTCTACAGAAGGTTGAGTAAGCTACATTTAAACGATAGTGGAGCCTCAACCACATCATTACAGTCCATGTTTACACGTATGGTATTACTCTGTCTGACGACCGTGTACTTTGATATAACTCTTGTAGCGTGATTTTCATTGCAAAGAGCTTCGTCGTAAGGCTGTAATTTCTAAAGCACACCACTCTTTCATGCTGCTCTCAATAATCCATCTAGCATATGAGGATGGCTGTTTCCCAGTGCCTTACTCAACAATCCAATCGCACAGAAATTAATAGGCGCTAGGTCCGGCAATATGACCGGTATGTCTTCGTATGGAATAGCATGAATATACATTTCATTCACCAGTTGCTTAAGATATGTAATGGTTGAACGGGAGGTATGAATGGAAGCCTAATCTTAATATTAATTTCCGATTAGAGCAAGCTGTGCATTTACTGATTACTATCTTAGTAATCAGTATAGCTAATTCAACATAACTTTTTACGTTTCTATTTATAAAGATTAAAACACATTGTTTCATCAGTGAAATACTGAGTTTTTACTGACATTTTCTGCCGTAATCCAAATAATATCCCACGACGATTGGCCATCTGTGGAGATTTAGGTTGGTACTAAATACATATATAAAGCTAACAATGTAAAACAATAAATAAAATTAAAAATTAATTACATTCGATATACTAAATAGTATAACAAACACTTGGTGAACCCATGCCCTATTGTTGGCTTCGTTTCAATACGAAGCCGGTATTTCTGTGTGGTACAACGAAATTCTAAATCCCTAATCTGAATACATCTTTATGATATGAATATTTTGGACTGTTACATGAATTTATTCCCAAAAGCGATCAATTTTCAGTGGCATCATACTATCTAATAAATGCCAAATGTTGTCAACATGTAGTTCTGATACAATCCGTCCTACCCAATTTTATATTGAGTGTAGTTTTCACGTGACTTGCTGATATTGACATTGAAAATATTTTTCATACAATGTACTCCCCTCTATAGATAAATAAAATGTTGTCACAATTAGCATAGTTTTCAATTCGTAATTATACTGTTCGACATTTTCTTAGTTTCATAATAAAAACATGTTTAAAATTATATTTTAAAGTTATTTTAGATGTTCTTGGAAATAGAAATAAAAAAAAAGGATCCTAAAAGGAAAATAGGCTTCATATTTGGAGCCTTGTGAGTCTCGTGTGTAAATATTCCAGAATAATGCCTATTTTTAAACAGAAAAACAAAAACACCTTTACATGGTTTCACGTCAAATATATTTCCACAGCATCATCTCGATCGGCACTGTACACTTAACAGTATCAAGTTATATGAAATCGAGAAAACAATATGACTTCAGCTGTTTAAAGTTTTAAACAAAAATTTAACCGAAAGAAAACGTGAAGTTTAAGAAAAAATTACCGAGAGAAATACTTAATTCTAAGAAAGGATTTAACATCAATCATTTTAAGTATCATACAATTCTTAGAAAACATTGTTTTGTTGTGACGACACAAGTAGCATGATGTCTTGGATATTCTGCATACCAAAACATTTAACCCTAAAAACCGGAATATTTACACATGAGAATCAATAATTACCAAAGTTTCAAATATTTGACGAAAATTTTTAGCCGGATAAAAACATCTAAACTTTTAACACATAATAAAAACGTATATGATGTAACTGATTCATCAGGTGGAAAACAAAGTTTTATAATTAATATTAAAAACACGGTATTACAAAAAAACATCTTTAATAACGGACGTTTCGGAATTTCCTCAAATTCCATCATCAGCGTTCAAATTTCAAAAGAAAAGTTAGTTCGTAATATCAAAACTACAAAAAAACAACATTAGCTATTTAGTGAGTTTTCGTATGATGTAAAGTTTTAAAAAGCATTAAGTCTTTGATAGTAACATTGTTTTGCCGCGCAAACAGTCGTAAAAATCAATAACATGACATTTTAAAACTCTCGCAAATCAACAATATTTAACCTAGAGATTGTATTGTTTGTTTGTTTGAATTTATGCACAAAGCTACACAATGGGCTATCTTTGCTCTGCCCACCACGGGTATCGAAACTAGGGTTGTAAGTCTGCAGACATACTGCTGTGCCACTAGAGATTGTAATTGTAATTAGATAACTAAAACACCAAGTTTACGAGTTTAAACACAATAGTATTTAACAAAAACAGTAAAGGATCAAAGGACTTGCGTCCTATACAGTTAAAAAAAAATAACTCCGATGAAGTGCTTAGAAAACACAGACAGATTGTATTAATGAATCTGTAACATTGAAACAGTCTTAAAAGCCAATGACGTCAAGGCTTGGACAGCACTTACATAACAATAAGTAAGATTACATTCAGAGAAAAAAAGTCGAAAGTTTGGAAATAGAAAAATCTACATACACTAGTTCATCTATTCTATACAGTAATCCGCGTTGTAAACGAGAGACCAGTCTTTATTTACGAAGCTGCTTTGAAGTAGCTTTAGCAGAAAATTAGGTAAGACAAATTGAGTCCATAGTTTTACTTGGCCACTGCAAACTGTATTATGCCGTATACCATTATCATGGTTATTTTCAACAATCTAATAATATTTTGCGAATCCCATAATCTCACTACCTATTAATACCCCAAATGTTGGAACTACTTTTATGGTTTGTAAGGATTACTATAAAAAGTCGCAAGTTTTGTGTTTTTCCGTTATTACTTCACTAACCAACAGCATTTCTACGTTTAACTGCGAACAATGGAAGTGGTCACTTTAAGCATATTTTTCCTGATGGCCTTTCATGTATGAATGTCTTAAAAAATTATATCGTATTTTATAAACCCGTACAATTAATCAATTAGGCCTAACTTTCACTTTTACATGTACCATTCTCAGTTCCAGTGTAATAACTTATACACCCATGTACACGTGACGCTAATCAATTAAGCCTAATCTTCACTCTTACCTATATCACTTTTATCTCGAGTGTAATAATTTACAGTCCAATCCCATGTATACGTTACGTTAATAAATTAGGCCTAACCTTCATTCTTACCTGTTACATTCTTATCGCGAGTGTAATAACTTAAAATCCTATGTACACATTACGTTAATCAATTAGGCCTAACCTTCATTTTCCCATGTACCATTCGCATCTCGAATGTAATAACTTATAAACCTATCTAAACGTTACGTTAATAAATTAGGCCTAACTTTTTACTCTTGCATGTTCCATTCTTATCTTGAGTGTAATAACTTAAAAACGAAGTAAACCGGTAAAGTGAATGTTTTCTGCTACCCTCACATTTTATATCCCATCCACATGCCAACCTCAATACACTTCTGTAGGCGTTTTCATCATTTGTCAAACACTCACAACCACGCGTTCTGGCATTGCATCAAACATTTTGAGAACGGCATGCGTATGAAGAAACGGGAAGCAAACCGTAGACTGGATGTATCTCTACAACCAAAAGTCCATCGGCATTGGGTACATACGGGTAAAGGTTCCGCACAACCAATCCGGATAGGCTTGGTTAGGTAACACGTTCACTGTCCGGTGCTTCATGAACACGAATGCAAAACAGAATGGTTCTCCTGGAATAAACACATTCCAATAGCATCATCAGTTTCTTACACTGGGGAGATAAAGTCTTCCAGTATGTTAGTCCAGTGACACACTTACTATGGCGACAGTGTTTCATTTTAGCTAGATCGTCTGATTATCTTACTAGAATAAACACGTGTTCTTGAACTGCTTATGTTATCTCATTGTTCGATGAATTGTGCCAGTCATAATAAACATGTCCAGAGCAGACGTTGCTCGAAAACACCGACCTGAATTCTACAAGTCACAGAATTGTTTGTTTTTATGTTTTATAAAATATAAATACGTTACCTTTATCTTTATTTAAAAGTGATTACAACTTAAATTGTGTGTGTTAACATTTGTCATAGGCATCAAAACATGGAGGAACACATTCCTCTCGCCATAAGTTTCGATAGGTTTATGACAGTGATTCTGAACGTGGGGCAGTTTGAATATAATGGGGGGAAATTTGAAATTATTACAATAAGAAAAAATTACATTATATTATTATACCTTTTCAACACCAAATTTGCTTTTATATTAAGGGGCATCAAATGTTTTGAGGTGTCGAGGTGAGGCATGGAGCGAAAAAGGTTATTATTTACCTAATTAAAATCCGGTTTTTGGTATTAAATAATGTTCAGAAGTTACTTAAAACCGAATTCCTACCAAGACACTTTCCTTAAAACGTCTCGTGATGTATTACATTATATTATACAGGTAATAGTTCACGTGCTTGTTTTTTCCCGAAAATTCGCGCAAAGCTACTCAAGGACTATATGTGCGATAGCAGTCCCTATTTTTGAGGTGAGAGGATAGAAGGAAGATAGCTACTCAACAGCAACCATCGCTAACTCTTGAGCTACTCTTGTCTGACAGAATAGTGAGATTTGACAGCCATCCTTGAAACGCACCCGCGGCCCCAAAGGGAAGAGCGCGATTTTATTATATTAGGACGCGAACACTGAACCCATGGATGCACAGTTCGGCACGCTAACCACTCGACCACGCTTGACCGTAGTCACGTAGGACATTTCATTCATTACCACACGAAAAACCCTTAAAATATAAGTAAAACAGACTGTCCGCACTGTAATACAAGTTCGAATTCTACAAGATGATCTCAATGATACAGTAATTTGGTTCGGTGTTTTAATTTTTTAGAAGCATTTTGCTGCACCGATATTTTCGAAACAAAATTAAAATGGGAAATTTCAATGTAAATGGCTCGGAAAATAACTTTCCTGCGTGCTTTTATAAATAACTAGTAAACGCGAAACAACAGATAAAGGAAAGTCTTAATGACGCAATCTGAATTACTAAAATCGGGACTTTAGAAAGCTAGCACATAATTTTCGGTGTATCTAGAAGTAGGTCTTAATTAACGGAATGAGGACGTGGTGACGCAAACACTGAACTAGTTTGACATTCAAAAGTTACGTGCATGAAGTACCTACGACCGTGATGGTTTTAATTATGTCTAGTGGTCTTATTGTATTAATTGCATCTGGATTTCACGAATTATCTCTTCTCGGATAAACGTACAATAATTCACTATGCGAATGTTTTCGCAGTACAGGTATACACAGTGTTATTATTAGACAATTTGTATTTCACTAAGCCTTGTTTGACGCGGGAAGCAAATGTCTGGAATTCGAAATATAAAACAAAACTTGGCAGTAAAATAGTCATTTAACAAACCTGTGACATCAAAATCTGGATGATTATGAATACTTATTGTCATCGAATAACTTAAAGTAATTCGGATCAAGGTGTTAGATAATGGCTCTTTATTCTAAAATCACAATTAAACACAATGTTTTATTGTTTGTTTGTTGTTAAGCGCAAAGCTACGCAATGTGCTACTCGAAACACGATTTTTAGCGTTACAAGTTCTCAGTTTACCGCTGAGTCACGGGGGTGGGTGGGATATAAACACAAGGTATTCCAGCAATCACCCAAACCAAACCACTTATTACAAAATGAACTTAAAAGCACGTATGTAATTTGCAAGACCATCTGATTTTTGAAACACTCGTACATCAATTAACGCATGTTTTAAAGTAATTTTAAGTTGCTAACAACCTTATTTTAAAACAGCACAGGGTCAAATATAATAAGGTTCCTACATTAGAAACTTAATTTTTACTGTAGTAAAATTTCATTCTTTTAAGTAAGTTACGACATAAAATAGTATTATTTATTACTAGTAATAAACATAAATACTAAATTTAAAATGTAAAACTAAAAGCATAATATACTACTATGCAACTGTTATAATATTAAGTAATAACAGAAACTCCAGAAGAAACTGTTTTCTCTAATTGAAATATTACAATATCTGTTGTCTAAAGAGATCACAGTAGACAGTTAATTAATATATTCTCTAATTGAAATATTAAAATATCTATTGTCTAAAGAGATCATAGTAGAGAGTTAATTAATAGGCACGTATGTGCTCACTGTACCGTATAAAATCTGATACTACTGTAACGATTTTTATAGTACAAGCAGTATTTTAACTTAGGTTATTTGCGAATGTAGTTACTTTAGTTTCATAATAAGTATCAATAATGATCTGTTTAATAATATATCGTTTAAACAGTGCCACAACGATGGCACAAGCATGAATCAAATATTGGTTTCATGTTATTCTATGAATGATTCTGTAAACTTACACCACGTTGAGTGAGTAATGGGAAAACTTAATATTTGATACATACTGTTTAAAATGTACTTTAATCTTTTTTCGGTGTCGCCTACGCTTTTTTGAAATTATATGTTTGAAATATAACATTGTGTACTATGTACCTAGTGGCCAAAAAAAAAACTAGATTAATGCAAACAGAAGTAGTCAGAAATGCAACTCTATTAAGTATACCATGTTTAAAGCTAACTGGTCATAGCTTTAGGCCTTTAAACTGAGTTTGAAGCATCCTCAAATGAGGTATAAATGCTTAAAGGAACTCGTTCAGATCTTTGATTTTGGTACTAAAATAATAGGGTTTCAAAGTTGGATGGTGTTCCGTGTTTTTTGCATAACATTGGAATGAAAGACATTATATTTTATTCACTATATTGGATTATTTTTATTGCCTAAAGGGCTGTAGTGCCAGACATGTTTGAATTCGCAAAGGCTTACAATGTATAGTAAATATACACCCATCTTTTACGAATAGCCTGTGAACCTGCATTAAGTTATCATTATTGAAACGTTAATGAAATGAGTCTTTTTGTGCCCCCTGGTGGCTCACTGGTAAAATTGGGAACTTATAACGCATCTTTGCATTTAACAAAAACAAACACCACCGAAAATGAATATTCTTATATCTACTATTTGTTATTTTCACTAAAGTATTCCGAAATACAGTCAACCACATGGAACGATTTTGGTTTTAAAAAGTTAATTTTCTCTGAAAAGGATAATATAAATACAAAATAGTATTCTGTATGCGTTGAATCCTCATTTCCCTCACTAAATAGACGTTAACAGCTAACCCTAATAACTTAAAAGTGAAAGATTGTATAACAATGCGTCAAACATACTACCTGCTATATCCAGTTATTTTTATGTTACTATATCATTTCGCCTCATACCAGGGTTGATCAAGGCGGCTGGGTTTCAAGAACAATTGTTATTTTGTGAACTACATTAAGTTGGTGTAGTGTAAATTTTATCAATTTTGAAGTCATTTTAGCGTAAGGATTGATGACACAAAATTATTTATTTTAACACCAAAGATAAGGTAGGTCTTATCATAAAGCTCTGATATTTTATGTTTTTAAACGTCTCCTCTTAAGTGATCTTAATTACTTATTTTAACACCAAAGATAAGGTAGGTCTTATCATAAAGCTCTGATATTTTATGTTTTTAAACGTCTTTTCTTAAGTGATCTTAATTATTTATTTAACTACCAAAGATAAGGTAGGTCTTATCATAAAGCTCTAGATA
>NW_013667004.1:75026-80102 GCF_000517525.1 Limulus polyphemus | reverse complement strand
CTTTAGTTGCGTTCCATTTTACTGGAGTATCTCTAGATTATATCACTGTTACGGTTGTGAGTTTTCAAATTCTCTTAACATAATAACAATATCAAGGTCCCACAAAATATCTCTATCATCAAGTTTGTAAGCAAGATTGTGGCTGCAGTTATGAATACAAAATATGGTCTATATATCCACATTAACGTGAGACATTTGGAGTTACGAACATATTGTACAATGGGTAACAATGTAAAATCCCTTTTTTAAAAAACATAAAAAATGCTTTTCCTATGCAAATTCAATGATTGCATGTGTGTTTGAATAATTTTAATTACATTATAGTAATATTAGTATCAAGGTAAGTTAAATTACAAAATGTTTTCAACACAATTTTCTCTCTTAAAACTATATTACGTCGTTATTTTCTAATAGGTGGGACAGCGGTAAGTCTATGGATTTACAACGCTAAAATCCAGGGTTCGATTCCCCGCAGATAATTTAATGTATCTTTGCTTAAACAACAACAACCGAACTAATTACATCTACAAATACTTGGAGTTTAGATATGTGGGTTCCAAACTAACTACATCTACAAGTAATTTAAGTGGGTTTCGAACTAACCATATCTACAAATACTTGAAATGTAAGTATGTGGGTTCCGAACTAACTACATTTACAAATACTTAAAGTGTAGATGTGTAAGTTTCGACCTAACCACACTTACAAATACTGGAAGTGTTGATATGTTGTAGGTTTAGACCTAACCTAAGTAACATGTTGAACATCATTTCTAAATTGCTAAATACTGTTGATCTAGAATTTCATGTAATATTCATGTAATAACCTAAAATTTCTGACATAGAACTTAATTCCTATATAGTCCCATTCTTAATGTAATAAATTAATAACCTCATGTAAAACTTGAGTCCTAGTAGTTGATGTAATAACCTCATGTAAAACTTGATTCCTAGTACTTGATGTAAAACTTGATTCCTAGTACTTGATGTAATAACCTCATGTAAAACTTGATTCCTAGTACTTGATGTAATAACCTCATGTAAAACTTGATTCCCAGTACTTGATGTAATAACCTCATGTGTAAGGAAAGTAGTTAACTCATAAATCGATCAGATATTTAATTCTTTACGCTTAGAGTTGTTTCCAAAGTATAGCTAACCTCAGGTTATCTGTAAATCTTAGTGCATTAGGCCTAATTTATACAACAAAATATTTGTTACGTGTATGTATGATTGAGTTTCAATTACTTGTTTTTACAGTATAGTAATAGTTAATTATAGTCTTTAAACATATTAAAATTTCACTTGTACGTAGCCCTAACTAAACTTTACTTAATAATCTCACTAATCATTCTTTTATGTGATTAAATATCAGAGGCGCTAAAGCAATGAGTCCATTGGAATTTAACTCTTGGCTCCACCAGTGACTTATAACATGAAAACCTGTATTGCATTAAGTTTCAACTCAATTCAATATTTGCTCGCTAATGTGTTATGTTTTTGTTTGTTTTCAGTCACATATAAGATGTTATAATCTTATGTGTAATGCATATCCTAATCTCTACGCCAACAAACACTAGATATTTGTTTGTTTACGGCAAAAGTATTCAAGGACTAGCCGCCACTTATTTTGAGCTGATAGGCTAGAGGGATTGACTGTCGACCTTATAACGCAACCATGGCCACTTATGCAACTCAAAAGTTTCTCTTATTTATTCAAGAACAGTTCACTTTAGAAAGATGAAACAATATTCTGATGAGAAAAAAAGCGAAGACATTTTCTTATTAGTTATTTTTCACCAATTCGTTTTTGTCAGAAACTTTAATAATTGTCATTTCCAGGACATGAAATTAGTGACATAACATTTGAAAGTGACATACATACACGGATAGTCAGAGATTGGTTCCGGATATTCGCTATGGACCGTCATATCCGGCTTACTGACCGCTAGACCATGCCTGGCTCATATTGTCGGAGAAACTAACGTTAATGTGCAAAAACAAACGTGTTCTTCTACTTACATGCGGTATTGTCTTAAATATAGAATTACTAAATTTATACACTTATACATTTTGACGTCACATTACGATTTGTGTTTTAACAACATTTAAAAATGATACAGTCTTTAGTAAACAGACACTAGACCAAAGTGATAACTCGATGGCGCCAAACACCACGTAAGATGAAAAATGAATCAGGATAAAAGTATAGCGAGAGAAATTTAAACTTTTCTTTCCATTTTCAGATAGCTCATCAACATGGATGCCACGGGCATCGTGTCATTAAAAGAAGCGCGCGCCTCCTGTCAGTTGCTCCAAAATCCACCATCTTTCAGGTTATCTCGAGCCCGTCATGATGCACGAGCTGAATTTCACCGGGTGTTGTTTGAACATTAAACTAGCAGTATGAACATCAGAAATTGTTTCTCGACATACAGTATAATAAACTTGGGTAAAGAACGTAAAAATAATTCAGTAACAACAGTTTCTATCGAAATAGAATCTTACTGGGCTAGAACCTGCCGTTTTTACAGTTCAACAAACTAGATATTAACTACTGAAACCGCTCGTGTTTAACTTTCCATTTCGACTACCGTTTAAATTAGAGGAACAGATTTTTTGTTACCCTTATTAGAGAACTATCTCAATGATGTTTGCATACGAGAGGGTTCTTATAGTTCAGGTACAATAAATCTTGTGGAAGACTAACCAAAACATAAACGTTACAGTCCAAAAGTCTTTTAAACATGAGGTAATGCTCGAAAAACTTACGTCAATGGAAAAGCTTAAGAACGGTTTGTTTGTCAAACTTGATGTTATAAAAATGTGTTGTTTTCTTTGGCGCTCGTTTAAAATACCCAAGAACATCTTTCTCGCTCTCCCTTTCTGGTGTTATGTTTTATTAGGCAAGTTTTCATGATAATTATTACAGACCATAGACTCGTCTTTGACAATGTTTGTTGAAGGAATAAGAGAACATTTTATATTGCTGTACACGCGAAAAAGTCAAGTGTTTCCACAAACGCGAAGTAATCGTATTTCGTTGAATTATTTCTACTAAAACTGCGCGTTGCTATAACATTTTCTAGACATGCTTTCATGGAAGTAAGCTTTTGTCTGACCCATAGTTCTCGTTTTTATTTGTATACCTGGAGGTATTTCCTTTAAAACTGGATATTGCTGATGAAATATGACCCATTTTCGCATTAAAACAAGTTATATTAGCAACCTCCAGGCTTCAGTAGTGCTGTGATGTTACACCACAATTATGGAGCAGATTTCTAGGAGCATAACATACTGAATAAATCCGGCAATTTTTCAGGTGTACATCAGACTTCGGGAGAGACGATGCTGGTATAAATGTTTTATATACATATACACATTTCTCTTTGATTTCCAATGTTCGCGCAAAACTACTCAAGGGCTATTTGAGCTAACTTCCCTATTTCTGAACTGATAGACTAGAGAGTAGAAAGCTAGTCAATAGAACTCACTGCCAATTCTTCGGTTGCTCTTGTCTGACTGAATAGTGGTATTTCATTGCCACTCTTATAACGCGCCCACTGCTGCAAAGTGCGGAGCACAACGTTTTTTGTTGTTGTTGTTTTGTTTTTTTGCGATAACAGTACACTAATGTTGGACCTGCAAGTCCATAGTCCCACACGTTAACCAGGTAGGCATGCTTGGACCCACATAATTCTGACTTAACATTGAACAACGTAGGCTGAACGATCAGCATTAAAAAAAAAACATTTTCAAATCAAAACCGATATACAGTTCTGAAATTAATATCAGACACATAAGCCAAAGGCAGTGTAATAATATTCTTGCTTTCCTCCTATTAAAGACATCCCAAATTAAACTTCAAAAATCGCCCACAGTGTGTAGATATGAGATCAAAATATAAAATCAACTTCTATACATAGAGTTACCTCCCAATAAACGGAACAATTAGAGTTTGATAAATAATCGAAATCTGAATAACATAATGGTTTGGAATACTTTATGCAAGAAAATAGCCTCTTCGTCATTAATGATTCTTTAATGAAAGGTCTTGCTCAGTGAAATAATCCAGAGATACTCCAGTAAAATGGAACGCAACTAAAGATCACATCTCACAACCGTAACAGTGAAATAATCTAGAGATACTCCAGTAAAATGGAACGCAACTAAAGATCACAAAGAGAATTTGAAAATGTTTGTCACATGTTGGGATAAAT
The DNA here is from genome assembly GCF_000517525.1 of Limulus polyphemus. Lineage (NCBI taxonomy): Eukaryota > Metazoa > Arthropoda > Merostomata > Xiphosura > Limulidae > Limulus > Limulus polyphemus. The sequence goes on along the minus strand of NW_013667004.1, from coordinate 75,883 downwards.
GAAAACTATAGTGCCGGTATTTTATTTATCATACATTGGTTATGACGATGGACATATAATGAATATTTTAAATATGTTTTGCTACTTTTTGTCTCCTTAATAATGATGTTAGATACCACTGTTTAACATTAGATGAATTGGCAACAAATTTCTCGTATACCCGCGCATGAGTATGATTTTATTTTGCGCTTTTTGTTTGTTTGTTTTAATTAAGCACAAAGCTACACAATGAGCTATCTGTGCTCTGCCCACCACGGGTATCGGAACCCGGATTCTAGCGTTGTAAGTCCGCAGACATGCCGCTGTGCCACTGGGGGGCTGCTGTTTTTGAGCAGCAGTTTAATAAACCGTATGGGAAAGTAGTTTAATTCTCTAGTGGAAACTAGTTTAATTCTCTAATGGAAGCTAGTTTAATTCTCTAGTGGAAACAGGTTTAATTCTCCAATGGAAACTAGTTTGATTCTCTAGTGGAAACTAGTTTAATTCTCTAGTGGAAACTAGTTTAATTCTCTAATGGAAGCTAGTTTAATTCTCTAGTGGAAACAGGTTTAATTCTCCAATGGAAACTAGTTTAATTCTCTAGTGGAAACTAGTTTAATTCTCTAATGGAAGCTAGTTTAATTCTCTAGTGGAAACTAGTTTAATTCTCTAATGGAAACAGGTTTAATTCTCTAATGGAAACAGGTTTAATTCTCTAGTGGAAACTAGTTTAATTCTCTAGTGGAAACAGGTTTAATTCTCTAGTGGAAACTAGTTTAATTCTCTAGTGGAAACAGGTTTAATTCTCTAGTGGAAACTAGTTTAATTCTCTAATGGAAACAGGTTTAATTCTCTAGTGGAAACTAGTTTAATTCTCT
>NW_013667004.1:73377-74814 GCF_000517525.1 Limulus polyphemus | reverse complement strand
ACATCCGTAACAGTGATATAATCTAGAGATACTCCAGTAAAATGGAACGCAACTAAAGATAACAACTTACAACCGTAACAGTGATATAATCTAGAGATACTCCAGTAAAATGGAACGCAACTAAAGATCACATCTCACAACCGTAACAGTGGTATAATCTAGAGATATTCCAGTAAAATGGAACGCAACTAAAGATCACAACTCACAACCGTAACAATGATATAATCTAGAGATGTTCCAGTAAAATGGAACGCAACTAAAGATCACATCTCACAACCGTAACTCTGAAGCATATTTACAACAAAGACTGGATTTTGCGATGTGATTCCAGTCGACATATACTACTGGTAAAGTGGTAGACAAAAGTTATAAACAGCTACTAGTGAGCTCGACAGTCAGACCAAATGGAATAAATCAATTCAAGAAATTGTGACAAACTTCTACCTCAAAAAAATTTGCCCTCCAAAAATCCTGATATGTATTACCGCTGACAGGTGGCGTATGAAAACTCGGTATGTATCACCGCTGACAGGTGGCGTATGAAAACTCGGTATGTATTACCGCTGACAGGTGGCGTATGAAAACTCGGGACTGGATTCAATTTCAATAAAATTATCGATTAACAATAACTTCACTTCGAAGCTCTCCTACGTGAACTTGTTTTACCGTATATAGGTATTCGAAACCTTCCACTTCTGAACATCGTATTAATTCATATACCTGTAGGACTTGGTGTGGCCTAGTGGTTAATGTGCCGGACTGTGAATCTCAGGGTCCACAGTTTTCGTATTGTTTCTGAAAAATCTCGCTCCACTTTATGGCCGTAGGTATGTTATAAGGGTAACGGTCAAATCCCACTATTCGGTCAGACAAGAGCCGCCTAAGAGTTGGCGGTAGGTGCTGTTGTCTAGTTGCCTTCCCTCTATTCTATCACTAAAAAGTGTGAATGATATTCTTCACATAGAAAGTAAAACAAATATTTTTTAATTATGTAAGTTACATGAGAAGAGCAAGAAATGATTAAGAATAAATAAAATACTTTCATAGAACGATAATTATGAGTTATGATAAGAAAAACAGAAAGGAGACTTAGCCTTTAAAATAAAATACCATTTTGATAAGTACTCTACGAAACGTCATGATAATAGAGGTTTCGCGATGTCCCGGTAGGAAAGTTGTCACCAATGTGATTTATCCAAATCTGATCATCAAAAAACTCATAAATTTAGTTTTCATTTCACTTAGGTTAGATAAAATAATGTTCCTTGCTGTAGTAAACAACAGAATGGTTAGTATTGTGTCAACCCTACTGGGATGCAGGAAGACAGTGCACGGGTTGAACTAGTGTTCCCTGCTGTAGTAAACAACAGAGTGGTTAGTATTGTGTCAACCCTACTGGGATGCAAGAAGACAGTGCACGGGTTGAAACAGTGTTCC
>NW_013667004.1:62196-72858 GCF_000517525.1 Limulus polyphemus | reverse complement strand
AACAACAGAGTGGTTAGTATTGTGTCAACCCTACTGGGATGCAAGAAGACAGTGCACGGGTTGAAACAGTGTTCCTTGCTGTAGTAAACAACAGATTGGTTAGTATTATGTCAACCCTACTGAGATGTAGGAAGACAGTGCACGAGTTGAAATAATGTTCCCTGCTGTAGTAAACAACAGAATGGTTAGCGTTGTGTCAACCCTACTGAGATGTAGGAAGACAGTGCATGGGTTGAAATAATGTTCCTTGCTGTAGTAAACAATAGCATGGTTAGTATTGTGTCAAACCTACTGGGATGCAGGACGATAGTTTACGGGTTGAAATAGTGTTCCTTGCTGTAGTAAACAACAGAGTGGTTAGTGTTGTGTCAACCCTACTGGGATGCAAGAATACAGTGCACGGGTTTAAATAGTGTTCCTTGCTGTAGTAAACAACAGAGTGGTTAGTATTGTGTCAACCCTACAGTGCACGGTTGAAATAGTGTTTCCTGTTCACACATCTTTCATGCGTGGCGTTATTTATTTTCTGTCAGCTGTATCTTTCGAGGTGGAGTTATCGTCCATGTTAGCTACCCAATCGGCTGGCTTAGCTTGTCTATACCTATGCTATGTTTTTAACTTCTACTAAGGGTAGAGCTCACGGAAACTGTGCTCAATTGAAGATATGCGTTCGAATCGATGGATACTCCTTACTGGAACGAAACGAACCAGTCCTTTTATATTGTTTTTGAAGCAATTCGGGCAAGTAACCACTTGGAATTGTTGAACCAGAACACCTAGTAAGCTTGTATGTACACCCATTAAAGCACCTGTGGCATCCGTAGGTGAAACAAAGGAACTAAGTAGTTGCCACATTGTAACAGTTTCGACCGGCTAAGAACAGAGCCATCTATTGAGCCAAATTTAAAGTTTGAAGATGGTGAAAATCTGGCCGCCCATGTAGATAACTTGTCACGCGAAAGTACGACAGAGAACAAATTTAATAAAACATTTCGACATCAATGAGGCTTGTGGAACGTTTACAGATGTAACACTAAAAGGTCCTCCAGGGAGCACTAAACAAGTGAAAAGCAGATTGCAGTGACTACAATATAACGCACTCCACCACGCTCATCAATCTAACCAATTTGGATACCTGATCTGTTGTTCACTTACCACAAAACATACTTGAGTATATAACTTAAAATAATTCGTATTTATAAGACTTCAATTTTTCTTGTTCGAAACACAACAAAAAAGATTGTAAATAAATGGGTTGCTCGATGAACAAAACCCGTTCGTATATAACATTAATAATGAAAATAACCAAACAACAAACTGCTTTGATATAACTTCCAAGTACAAATGTTATGGAATTCCTGGCGCATAGCACGCAAAGGCTCTTGGGAAGACAGGCAATGTAAAGTGCAGCGTTTATTTAATTAAACCGTTATGATTGCGTTGTTAACACTTCTACAACAAGTCATCTTAGATAGCTCCATTAGAACCGAGCGTGGCCCAATGGTTAGCGTGCCTGGACTATTCATGATTTGCATCTCATTGCTGCAAAAACTCGCTTCGTTCTGAAATTTCTTTTACCTACTATAAGAGACTAGCTCCTTCTTCCTTTTTACCTACTATAAGAGACTAGCTCCCTCTTCCTTTTTACCCACTATAAGAGACTAGCTCCTTCTTCCTTTTTACCTACTATAAGAGACTAGCTCCTTCTTCCTTTTTACTTACTATAAGAGACTAGTTCCTTCTTCCTTTTTACCCACTATAAGAGACTAGATCCTTCTTCCTTTTTACCTACTATAAGAGACTAGATCCTTCTTCCTTTACCTACTATAAGAGACTAGTTCCTTCTTCCTTTTTACCTACTATAAGAGACTAGTTCCTTCTTCCTTTTTACCTACTATAACAGACTAGTTCCTTCTTCCTTTTTACCCACTATAAGAGACTAGCTCCTTCTTCCTTTTTACCCACTTATATAAGAGACTTACCCTTGTTTGAAAAAGAGCCAGGTGTGTTTAAATGGTTGAGGTGCTTGAGCTATCAACGCGAGGGTTCACGGTTAAAGTCCCATTGCTTCCACGACTTAAGGCCGTGACGGCCAAATTCCAATATTAGGTTAGACAAGAGTTGGTGAAGTATTAGCAGAGAGTGTTGTTGACTATCTGTCTTACCCCTTAAGTATATCAGTTCAAAATTAGAGACGGCATAGCGCAGATATTCTTTGTGTAGTTTTACGTGAAGATTCGAAACAAAAATGAAGTTAACGACAGCTTATCATAAACTTCATGACTAAAAACTTTTAGAAATTGATTATTTTACGAGCCCTTAACATTGGCAAAGAAATTTTACATATATCATATAAATACGTATCATAGTTATATATCATATATACAGAATGCTTAGTTCTCCAAATCGATCTCAAGTTCCACACAATAATATATTATCGACAATCATACATAAAAGGTGTATATCACCGAAGAGATGTGCGTGCTTCTTTTCCGAACCAGAGACAGCTCTTACTAAATGGTGTGAAATATTTGGGTTATAAGATACTTTTTCGTTTGTCAACAATTATTCGTATCACAACTTTTTTTTTTATTTTCACATCACTTTCTGGGTCCAGATCTAAGGGACAAACAAGAAGCAATCCTCAATAGCCGCGGCTGTAATTATATCTCAACTCGGTCAAGAGATGGAGCTATGAGCTAAACGTTTTACTCAGAGCCATTCTATGAGCCGCTATGCCGCGGCTAAAAAAGATAATAAATGGGACTGTTCACAACTGTAATGTATTATATTTATGGCAAAGCCTCTAAAGCTGTCCCTATTTTTGAACTACTAATCAGAGGGAAGGCAGCCAGTCAGCAGCACTCTACCACCAATCATCCACGTTAATGGATTAACTGTCACTCTTATAACGCACCCACAGCTTAATATTTAGTGATATATTTTGTTGTCTTTCAAAATTTGTAGTGCATATTGGAGGGATTTACACGTTTTGATAAAAAGGTTAAAAAAAAACGACTTTTACACTCTAGATAATTATAAAAGGACTTTATATTTTAACCAACGTTTCGCCTTTGCGGCTTTGGTACTAACCTGATGAAGCTGCAAAGGCGAAACTTTGGTTAATCATAAAAAAATATTTTATAATTATCTGGAGTATAAAGGCCATTTAGTGATATCGCTCATCAGCCCCAAAATCCAGAGCTAATCCGCGCCGTAACTGTTCATACATATGGCAAGGTCCACATTTTTTATATCAACTGTTCATACATATGGCAAGGTCCAAATTTTTTATATCAACTGTTCATACATATGGCATGGTCCACATTTTTTATATCAACTGTTCATACATATGGCAAGGTCCACATTTTTTATATCAACTGTTCATACATATGGGAAGGTCCACATTTTTTATATCAACTGTTCATACATATGGCAAGGTCCACGTTTTTTATATCAACTGTTCACACATATGGCATGGTCCACATTTTTTATATCTATCTAAGGACCTCACAACAGGAAAAACCCTTGATTATACTTGCCATAATACATTAGTATTAGGGCTATTATATTTTTCACAGTGCGTGAAACTTTTCAGATGAAGAGGAAATGAAAACACATTTTCAGATATATATATATATATATATTTAAAACAAAATTGGAATAGATGCATCAGAATGTATTTAAAAACGAATAGCCATAAATCACCTGCAATTAAAGCGATGTCACTGAGGATTTTGTGAAATTACGTTGGTTTTAAAAGATGGTTATTGTTTTGAAAATCGTTTAACACACGCAACCAAAATCAAATTCCAAACATCAACTTATTAGAGCTAATTGTCACGAAAAAGCTCTGGCCGGTTTTCAGTTTTTATAAAACAGAAACGTTTCGGTACATTTAAACAGACATGTAAAACTTGTACACGAGACAAATGAACAAACATTTTAGCTCAAAACCTTTGATTCCGGAAATCTCCCTCATAAGTAACTTGTAACAGTCATTATCATAAAAACTCGCGAATTTAAATTGCACGTGGTCCGATCCGATAAACACAATACACCGAACGGAAAGCTAGTCGAAACCCATAAATTGCGGGAGTTTTTCCCGCCACCCCACAGCGCCGTCTTTATCTTTCATCTTACGATCCTGATAAATGGGCTTGGTTAAAATGCCACCACAAAAACCGTCATTTGCAGCGCCTGCCAAAGGCTGCTATCGCACGCTTCCAGAGCTGACATTATCGTGCGCGGCCTATGTGTGTGATTGCCTGTCACGCGCGTTGCACATGGAGTTGAAGGGATAAAAAACAAGTTCTGTTATGAAATTCACGATAGGTTGACAAAAATGAATGATCCCAGCAATCGTGAGCGTTAGTCAAAGTCTGTAAATTTATCATACAACGTTTTTTGTAATGCCTTTCTTTCCATTTTACACAAGTAGTAGGGTATCAGCGCAGTTGGGGTATGCCCATCAAGTTTAAACTGCCAGAAAAACCCACAGTGGTAAGGAAACAAATTGCCCTGACGCCAATTGTGACGAATGGTGGCGGAACGTTTCCACAGCCACACCAGATTGGTGTGAAGGAATGGAAATGGAAAGGAGAGTAGCGATATTCAATTTGGCCAGATATTACGACCGTCCACATACGGGGCAGAGACCTTTGGAACACTATGTCAACAAGGAAACGAGCGAAAACAACGTAGCTAATATAACTTGTATTTGTACAGGGTAGCCCGAAACTTTTATTTGACTCTTGAAATCATGTGAAGTCACATGTTTTAGAACCAATCAGAGTTGGTATGTACTTTAAATATTTCCATCGATAATATTTTCAACGGATCAAACTATTGACTCTTGATTGAAATGTGAAGCAAATTTCAATTTTTGATTTTTTTTTTTAATATTGGAGTCACTTGCAAAATTTCTATTAGATTTAAATTACAATTTCATGTTGTCTCTTTCCTGCAAAGGCAAAACTGTCGTGACCACTGAAATGCAACTGGTTCACTATTTGAATATGAGTTAAGAAACTTTGGTCACATTTGCGTAGAAGTTAGATTGGATTTACATACTACAAAGAAACGAAATCAGCTCAACGTTGAGCTTGGTTAAGTCGGCGAATCTAATTGTGTTGGAAATTTACGACAAGATATAAGCCAAAATGTTTGTTCATAGTACAAACTAAGGTATTTTTACAAACACTTTCTTTCAGAATTCAAAATGTTAACTTTGTTACAAGATATCAATACGAATATATTAATACGTTTCTTAAGAAGGCATGTTTTTCCAAATACTCTGATTATCACTGTAAGCAGGGTTTTACTAAACCTGAAGGTAATGCAGAATAATCAAAGTCACTAGTGCTACTTCACGATGGTTTGTTTGTTTCAGGATTTTTACAAGGGCTACCTGCACATAGCCATCCATACTTTTAAACTGATAGACTGGAGGGCCAGCAGTTGGGCAACACCACCCACCGCTAATTCTTGGGCTACTGTCATTTGACTACAAAGTGGATTTAACTATCAATCTTATAGCACATCCACGACCCAAAAGTGCAAATTGCGTTTTAGCGGCAACGAGTAACAAACCACGAAACCGGGGATGTTAACCACTAAGCTACGACTGATAAACAGTTAAGAATCGGTGCCAAACAGGAATGAGTGAATTATTTTAACAATCGTATTGTATATTTACAAATTCAGTTCAAAAATCTTCAAATCAAGAGCGCATTTTTGGTCAGTACTGCGGGTGTTGTTTTTGCTGTACTTTGCATGCACTATGCTTTGATGGAAGTATCTCAAAAACTATTACGAACAAACCCCTTACATTAGATACTAATACAGAGAAAATGAAAATTTGATACTCTGCATCATGGGTTAGCAATTATTGCAACTTTCCTAATTTCTTAATTAAAACTTAATATAAAATTCATTCTGGAACCTTATTACACATCCTTGTTAGCAGAGAGATTAATGCAACAATAAATTAGAAACCACTCATCTAAATTAGAACTATAATCACCCTCTAAGTGGTAAGCGTGAAAGAAAAAAGAGAGAGAGAACCAAGTCACATCCATAATATATGCAGTTCAACTAAAATGCAGTAATTATTAATACACTTACCAATCTACACTTAATCACAAAATTTTCTAATGACACAATTCGAACTTTGCGTGTTTTTCTTTGTGTATGTGTGTTAACGCAGAGCTACAGATTGGGATATTCGTGCTGTGTTCACTGCGGGTAATTGAATCCCGAATTTAGAATTGTACGTCCATGAAATTAACGCTGACCCACCGAGGAACAACTCTTGAGTCAACGTTATTTCTAGTCCACTTCCAAAAGACCCTAAGTTAAACAATGAAAACCCGTGTATTTCAACATGCTCTACCAATGGTCGATTTTTTTTTCTACCGCAAGCAAATATTTCGGTTTGACTTTAATAAAGGATAAAAGTAAAAACAGGTATCGGGGTGGGTCACAGAATAAGAGTGAAAAATACACATACTCTTAGTTAAAAATTGACTATAAGATAATGATTCTAAAAATATCTTGAATAAACAAATCAAAAGCACAAAATACAAGAGCACTACTACCCTTTACTGAAATATATTAAAATTGTAACCTACTCCCTAACTGAGCATTGGCTCCATAAAATTGTCGGGCTACTCAGGTGAGTCGTGGGTTGGAAACGTTTGGAATCTCCCGCTTTACTACATAAAATGAGCTACTTACGTGGATCGTAGGTTGGAAAAGTTTGGGAACCCCTGCCTTATTGTATTTAATTGGCTACTCAGGTGGGTCATGGGTTGGTAAAGTTTGGGAACCCCTGCCTTATTGTATTTAATTGGCTACTCAGGTGGGTCATGGGTTGGAAAAGTTTGGGAACCCCTGCCTTATTGTATTTAATTGGCTAATCAGGTGGGTCATGGGTTGGAAAAGTCTGGGAACTCCAGCTTTATTGTATAAATTTGCCTACTCAGGTGGGCCATGGGTTGTTAAAGTTTGAGAACTCCAGCTTTATTGTATAAAATTGACTACTCAGGTGAGTCATGAGTTGGGAAAGTTTAAGAATTGCTTTATTGTATAAAATTGACTACTCAGGTGGGTCGTGGGTTTGGAAAATTTGGGAACCTCTGCTTTACTGTATACAAATGGCTACTCAGGTGGGTCGTGAGTTGGGAAAGTCTGGAAACTCTTGCTTTATTATATTAAACTTACTACTCAGGCGGGTCATGGGTTAGGAAAGTTTCGGAACCTCTGTTGTATTGTAGAAAATTGACTACTCAGGTGGGCCGTAGGTTGGTAAAATTTGGGAACCTCTGCTTTACTGTATAAAAATGGCTACTCAGGTGGGTTGTAGGCTGGAAAAGTTTGGGACCTCTTCCTGTTTTGTTTAAAATTTATAAGAACTGATAAGATTTAGATAAGAAAATTTGAGAACCCCTGCTTTTTTTTGTATAAAATTGGCTACCCAAGTGAGTCGTGAGTTGTATTTGCTTATTTTGAATTTCGCCCAAAGATACTCGAAGGATATCTGCGCTAGCTGTCTCTAAGTTTGAAGAGATAGACTAGAAGGAAGGCAGCTAGTTAATATCAGTTCAAAATTAGGGACGACTAGCACAGATAATCCTTGTGTGGTTATGTGCTAATATCCGAAAAATTAGTATTACATAAGAAACACTAAGATGAAAAACCAGGAGAACAGAGAAGTTTATAATGCTCTATGTCTAATTTTGTCACGGAAAATATCGCGTAAAAAATATCATACTAGAGTCATAAATTTGGTTGTAATTTTTGTTCTGAAACTGAGTTATAGTTAACTTAGTTGAAGATATTATATATTTAGCTAAAGTTAAATTCTAGGAATGTCACTGTTCTGTAAAACTTCTGAAGCAATTTTACAGAATTCTCGGACTTCTACTTTATTAAATAAATAACTTTAATCTTAAAAATGGTACCATAATCCCTCCTCCAACATGATTCCCATACTGTATATATAAAGAAAGAACAAAATCCTTACCACTAGGCTTCACGAACATAAACACATTTTGGAGCAGTGTAGAACTTTAAAATAACAGATTCTGCTGACTTCTGTGAAAAATATTCTAATACTAAAGGGAATAAAAACTTCAAGAAGCTATAAATTCATTAACCTCAGAACGAACAAACATCCTGTCCCACTCCTCAATGGACTTAGTCTACAGCAAAGGAGATTGTTTTTGTTTCTTCCTATGATTTGCAAACACTGGTTGAGAATGTTAGGTTTACCACGTGTAGCACTGCGTATTTGTTTGGTTTCTTCCTCATAAATCTCGAGTTAAATTTTGGAATTTACTGGTTTCGTCTAAGCTGCATAATTATTCTTAATACTCACGCATTCCCGAGATGGCTAAGTAGTGACCTTGCGGACATATAATATTTAAATTCGGAGTTCGATCCCTGGGATGGACACAGCGTGGACAGCCCATTGAGCAGATTTGCGCTTAAACAAACACATACTCATTGTCAAAACATTTCAATAATTATTTTTACTGTCCAACTATATACAATATTTCATTCACGATTTATGATTTCAACTTTTTAAAAGCTTCCAAAGGCTCAGCAGTAAGCTTGAAGGCTTATAATGCTGGAATTCGAGGGTTCGATTCCCGCGGTGGACACAGCGTTAAGTTTGTGTTCAACAAACATGATAGTTGAATGCAGAAACAAATGTAATTTAAATTTATAAAGTATTTTTAATTTATTCTAAAAACACCAAACCTTACATAACAGTAATTCATTCAAAATATTCTTTTCTTTGATTAATATCATAAAACAATATTATTCCTATGACAAACAGCATGTTAGACTTCTCTTGAAAATATCAGCTAACGTAAAAAAAATGTAGTAATCAAGAATTAGAGAAAAAAGGGGGCAATTTCTTAAAAGAACATTTTAGGTTTAATTAATTAACATACGCTAGTTTTAACCACTCGGTCATTTTATCGATTGTGGCTAAAAAACGAATCATCTTTCCACTGAAATTGTAATGATTCCACACAAACTGAAGTTTTCAATAATCCTTTAGAAAGAGAAAGGAAAAATCTATAAACTTAAAAACTCCCATTTCCCTCCCATTTGCCCTTTCATTATGATAGTCAACACCATCGCTTCACTTCTCCTCCCACTAGTGCTAGAGGCCGTAATATACATGTATGTATTAAACATGGCTCACATTAATTAAACTGGCTGCCATCTGCGGCTGGTTTCCATAGTAACATCCAATCTGATGTTTATGTTTCCTGAAGAACCAAACAGTGTGCTGAGGAAAAGTAAACACATCCTCAATGAACCGCTGTTTTCTTAGATGCGTTTGTTTTTATTGCTGGGGTTGGGCATACAACTCCGTATAAACTAAACCTTTCATAAACTACGAAAACGTCCGGCAGTCCTCTTGTTGCCATAGCAACGAAGTTGCATCAGCTGGTAGTGGAGATACCACTTCAGGATTTGCATGATAGCAAATAACGTCCCCCCAATCTCCTTCAAACACGGGTCAGCTAATAACTTTAAAACTCTGTTGGTAGAAATATTCTTTTTTGTTTGTGTGTGTGTGTGAAAGAGAGAGAGAAAGCTCCAACTGATTTCCGCGCCACCTGTCGTCTTTCCGTTCAGTTAATTCGGTCAGCTTTGTAATTGCAATAAAGCGAACATTTCTAATTCAAAACAAACGTCCGTTTGTGTTTCAGAAACGATATATTTAAAACAGCACTAAGGTAATCTACCTTAAAAAAACAGATTCGAGTAACTTAAAATGTTTTGTTTGTTTGTTTTTGAAATTTGCGCAAAGCTACACGAGCCGCGTAGCGCTAGCCGTCCCTAATTTAGCAGTGTAAGACTAGAGGGAAGGCAGCTAGTCATCACCACCCACCGCCAACTCTTGGGCTACTTGTTTGCCAACGAATAATGGGATTGACCGCCACATTATAACGCCCCCACGGCTGAAAGGGCGAGCATGTTTAGTGGGACGGAGATTCGAACCCGCGACCTTCAGATTGCGAGTCGAACGCCCTAACCACCTGGCCAACTTAATATGTTTAGACAATTTAATAACCAAACTTAACTTAAGAGAAGTTTGCTTCAAATATTATTAGGACCAAAAAAATTACACCTTCAGTATATAGTAACAAAAAGGCAATATAACGCATTGCTAACCCTCCCCCGTTAACTATAATCTGTAATAACAACTCGAGGGACAGAGGGCAAAAACAAATTGACTATATTTTATTAGCAGGATATGTAACAAGTATAGCATTATCACGTAAGTATAAACATTTTAGAATTTGTAAAATGAGAACTAAGTAAGTTTATCAGCGTAATTAGTCTGTTCGATGTTTCAGTCACCAGAAACGTAAAGACATATGTGCCACATGAAGAAGAAAAATCTAAAGAAGCTGAAGAACGAAAGGTAGAAATTAAACGTCCGAAAAAATGTCAAAGATATATGGAAATTACCTGTTGCAAATTAGCATTTACTTATCCTACTATTAGACTCTGGCCTATAATATCGTCTTCCCAACCACCCATCTTCCTGACTCGGGCCTATAATATCGTCTTCCCAACCACCCATCTTCCTGACTCGGGCCTATAATATCGTCTTCCCAACCACCCATCTTC
>NW_013667004.1:59648-61375 GCF_000517525.1 Limulus polyphemus | reverse complement strand
CTACTATTAGACTCTGGCCTATAATATCGTCTTCCCAACCACCCATCTTCCTGACTCGGGCCTATAATATCGTCTTCCCAACCACCCATCTTCCTGACTCGGGGCCCCCCAGTAGCACAGCGGTATGTCTGCGGACTTACAACGCTAGAATCCGGGTTTCGATACCCGTGGTGGGCAGAGCACAGATAGCCCATTGTGTAGATTTGTGCTTAATTAGACACAAACAAACATCCTGATTCGGCTTATAATATCTTCTTCCCATCTTCCTAAAAAGGCAAATATAACTACAATCGAACTCTTTAAAAAATCAAATGGAGATAAAAACAGTTATTTTTAACCATGATTATGGATAAAAACAGTTATTTTTAACCTTGATTATAGCCACGGTTTGGACAATCCCTTCTGACTGCAGCACTTTTAATAAATGTCCAATAATTTGTGCTGATATCAGTTTTAGGTTATTTGAAAAGTAGAAAAAAAGATTGCACAAACACAATCAAATTGTGCTCAGAATTAACTTACAAACTTTATATTCAATTGCGAACTCCCTTATGGGAAAACGTTTCTCAAGTGGTTTTATAAAAGTAATAAATAGCTCAGACTTATGAAATGCTTATTTAAATCATTTCGGACGTACGTCGCGTATGTTTATTAATCATCACACATAAACCTTTAACATGTCCTATACAACCATCACTGTTTTAATTACTTTTATTTTGGAACTGAAAATCCAGTTCCTAAGCCTAACGGTGTTTGAAAAGTTTGCCATGCCGTATTTGACACTTGAGTGAATTGCGACTTTCACTTTGAACGGTTTTCAATGTGAATTTCACATACACATAAACAAAATTTAATAATTTTATGAAATAACCGAGCACTATCATTTCTGCATCTGTTAGGCTTACCTTTGGGCGTTCAACGAACGATATTATAAAGGAGTGTGTCTCATTCCTCAGTTAGGGCCAAACTTAGGACTAACGTCAACGAAAATATACTAGCGTCCATAAACATACTGTAATACGAGTGATTAAATTCTTGCCATAATGTAACCTTAAAATACTTCTTTTTCTTTTTCTCTACCCTAATGTGTATTTCCAGTTGTTAAGGTTTTAACATTTTTCTTCTTCCAGAAAAATAGGTAAGGAATAGTTAATCTCCTAAGTGCACCTTTCCTTCTAGGTTATCTTGTTCAGTGGTGAGTGCTACATTAGCAATTGTTGGATTGCACTTTGCACAAGAAACGGAGGTTCCACATTTCACACTTCTGGTGAATATGTATACTTCTTGCTAACAAGTTTGCAATGATTGACATGTGGCACAGGCATGGCACCTTTCTAACAAGTTTGCAATGATTGACATGTGGCACAAGCATGGCACCTATCTAACAAGATTGCACGGGGCGATTGTTTTTTAAAGGGAAAAATTTAGTTTAAAAATGTTTCAATTATTGTAAAAATAAAATAAAATGAGAAGTGGAGAATTTCAGAAATACTGTAGTTCTATAAGTTAGGCAATTCTATTTAAACAACCGTACCCTAATTTCAGAAATACGGTAGTTCTATAAGTTAGGCAATTCTATTTAAACAACCGTACCCTAATTTCAGAAATACTGTAGTTCTATAAGTTAGGACAATTCTATTAAACGAACCGTACCTAATTTCAGAAATACGGTAGTTCTATAAGTTAGGCAATTCTATTTAAACAACCGTACCTAATTTCAGAATACG
>NW_013667004.1:57472-59478 GCF_000517525.1 Limulus polyphemus | reverse complement strand
CCTCCACGACTAGGCAATTCTATTTAAACAACCGTACCCTAATTTCAGAAATACGTAGTTCTATAAGTTAGGCAATTCTATTTAAACAACCGTACCCTAATTTCAGAAATACGGTAGTTCTATAAGTTAGGCAATTCTATTTAAACAACCGTACCCTAATTTCAGAAATTCATATATTCCATAGAGCCAGCTGGCGGTGATCTCATAAGCTTCGAGGCAAACAAATTCTCATCTATATATAACGAGTTTCTAACAAAAGTCAACAACCAATGAGAAACATAAACTTTGGAAAATACTAGTCTTAGCAACTCCTGTTCTGTGTTAAATATATTAATAAACTGCCATCATATTTTGCACTTGCATGCAGAATTTCGGCTTTCTTATAAACTGGTATATCTTTTAAATTTCATCTAGTTAAAGTATGCCAGTGAACTAGGTTTTAAGCGACTTCTTCATATATAAATGAAAGAACAAATACAATATTAAAACGGCTAAAATGAAACAGAGAAAACACCATACAGTTTGTTTTGAATTTCGCGCAAAGCTACACGATGGATATCTGAGCTAGCCGTCTCTAATTTAGCAACGTAAGACAAGAGGGAAGGCAGTTAGTCATCACTACAAACTCTTGGGCTACTCTTTTACCAACGAATGGTGGGATTAACTTTCACTATATAACGCCCCCACGGCTTAAAGGGCGAGCATGTTTGGTGGGACGGGGATTCAAACCCGCAACCCTCCAATTGCGAGTAGAGCGCCCTAACCACCTGGCCATGCAACGGTTAAGGCTACATCACCAAGTCAGCAATGGAGAAACGAAGTTTTACTGTATGGTATTTTTTTTATCCCATTTCAGCTGTTTATAGTTTTTAAAGTATATGGGATATCTCTATTACTTAAATGCTAATTTAGTTTAGACGAAAATAATATATTTCATACAAGTAATTAAAGAATATTAAAACACACTGGAGCATGTACTGAATAAATAAATACATAAACTACTTCATAAATCCCAGATGCTTCTAATTAAATTGTTCTTTAACAAAGTTGAAATTAGAATACATTTTAGAGCAAAATTTATTTACTGAATACAATCAATGAATCCGTTTCGCTAGCAATGAATCATTCGTTCGTCGCATCCCGTTGAACATGAATACACTTAAATTCAAAGTGGTCAATGATAAGTTTTGACTGAATTAATTTGTCCGAGAACCGAGTTAACCCACTCCCTCCTCTTCCGGCACTGATGCAGTCTCTCTGCATCTACAAGACATAGTTTTGATAAGTCACTGAGCGATATTGTAAGTGTCGCATTTCTCAGTTAGTTGGTGCAACGCCAAGCCGTCTGAAGTCACGTGATGGGTGTTAAAGGCGTTGACGCTAACAACATCGGAGGAGGTCAAGGGAGTATGCTACATATTTAAATTAGAATATTTGATTGCTGACCAATCCACGACCTCTATGGCTCCTGGATCAGGACAAAGTCTGGAAGACTGCGTCTACAAAAAGTCCATAATCTATCTATCACGAGCAGCAAGTTCGTCCTTCTGTATGTCTATTCATACCAAACCGCCACCGAAAACTTCACGTTCAAAAATGTTGATCTGGACATATCTGACTCTCTCTCTACACGAGCATGTCGACGATTAGTAGAGACGCGAAATCTTGACACATTTGTTAAGGGTAGAGCATTTCAGTGGCGTTGCTGTCGGTTCTGGTGATCAATTATACCAGTGCTTCTCAACCTTTTCCAATATCATTCACCCCTATAAGTTTGTACAACAGCTCACTCACCCCAGTTCCAAAAAAAAGGACAAAAAAGTACTAAAATAAAATGTTAAATTATTTATTATGACTTAAATATACATCAATCTACAACTAGAATAAATCCAAAATAAAAATAAATGTATTTATCAATCTACAACTAGAATAAATCCAAAATAAAAATAAATGTATTTATCAATCTACAACTAGAATAAATACAACATAAAATAAATGTATTTATC
>NW_013667004.1:47467-56760 GCF_000517525.1 Limulus polyphemus | reverse complement strand
ATACAACATAAAAATAAAAATAAATGTATTTATCAAACTACAACTAGAATAAATACAACAAAAATAAAAATAAATGTACTTATCAAACTACAACTAGAATAAATACAACATAAAAATAAAAATAAATGTATTTATCAAACTACAACTAGAATAAATACAACATAAAAATAAAAATAAATGTATTTATCAAACTACAACTAGAATAAATACAACATAAAAATAAATGTATTTATCAAACTAAAACTGGAATAAATACAACAAAAAATAAAAATAAATGTACTTATCAAACTACAACTAGAATAACTAATAATAACTAATGACTTTTTTGTCTATTGAATTTGTTGTATAATTGATAATACTCATTCACCCATCATTCTCATTCATCCTGATTCTGATCTCATTATCCCATGGGTGAACCATTCACCCAGTTGAGAAGCACTGGTTTATAGCCAAAACGAGCTGTGCAGCCAGAAGATAGTCTTCTCAACTTAATATGGACTCAAGAAGTCCGTATCTTGCCCTTTGACCATGGATAATATCCTCACTTGCTACTAGTAGTGATATCAATAGGAAGTGGACAGATAATTCTTAACAGTCATCTTGTACAGACAGTGGTCAGTCTGGTTTACAATACTTTAACAACTCTATGGGGTTATATTTCAGTCAAAAACAGTTTATACGACCAGCAGTTCACATTGTAGCACAATAATAATCAAGACTGAAGAAATTACTAAAACAGGTTGTCCTATCTGACGAGGGAATGTCTACACGAGCACAATATGACGAAACAACCGTGCATTCTCACAACAGGACAAGTGAAACATGCATATGAGTAATGGCATATCGATTTTTTTGTAATTGCATTCAGGTGTAACTTCCCAGACCGTAATAAAAATTTACCCGGTACATTTTACGGTGTAGCGCATATAGTAAACGAAACACATTTTCTATCTACCGTTAATATTTTCAAACCCTAATCTTTAGATGTACCAAGGAATAGCAACCTATATTGAAAACGTTTAATTCTCGTTTATGTATACATATAAAAAAAATATTCATGCGGTTTTGTCCATCTAAACACATCAACAACTAGGTTTCTTTGGATTTTAACCAACATCGAAACAGGGAGAAGGGTGTAGCTCGTGACGCATGATGAATTGAAAGACGTCGCATGAGTGGCACGTTTCCCGCGTGCCCTCGTGTCATACTAGCAAGCTATGCAGAACACTTCGGACGCCAGGGTCTCTTTCTGCCATCATTACACCAAGCACCAAGCGACCAACCGTAGCATCAAATTTAGAAACGCAGACACTGCTTACTAACGGTGGCAAGAACTTAAGCGTGAAATTGCGTCATTTGCATAATGGATAGGCATGCACCAATGCTTAGTGACCGAGTTGTGAAAAATGAATGCTACTCCGTGAAAATTTTCAACCCTACTGTCTCAACATAACCATTTATCAGCATAATGATTTCTCTTTCAAAAATGCGAGACATTTGCTAACGTCCCATCTCCATAAGATACTCCTTTGATAAATATGTATTGTTTTCAAAGAGGATAAACGATTCGTTTCATATATTGTATGTAACTCACAGTTTTTCAAGGAAAATCAATGAGTAACTGGTATCTTCTAGCAGAAGATTGCCCTAATTTAGCCTACCACGAAGATAAAGTTTCATCTTCCAATTCCACTAGCGCCTTAAAAACAAGCTTCCAACTTCTACCTTTCGTTACTTGCATCAAAAACTTTAGATTTTCTTCCCCTCTAATGTTTTAACTAACAACTTTCACAAAATCTGGTCTCTTCTCATTCATAGTTTTGGTTGATGCGGATATTGGTTTGATAGTTTCGTAAACAGTGGCTAATTTCACCTTACTATAATTAGTATTCGATACAGTTTTATTCACACATATTCAAGTAATGTTTCTAAATGTTCATGCACGTGAGATAGGGGTATTATATGAAGCATTGGGGTATGGGGTACTACTACATTTGGACCTTTTGTCTTATTTAAAAGTAAGATACATCGTAATTCTTGCTGACCTTGTCCTGTGCGGACACGTTCGGAAACTACTTACCAGCCCAGTAGACAGTAGAAGTCAAAATGGCAAATGAGAAACTGGCCAGTTTGATGACGATTATAGTTTTACACAAAGAATACAAATATTATTCTGCCTGTGTTTCCTTTGGTGTCCGTGGTTGAAATTATTCTCTGCAGTATTTCCGGAATCTTCATTCTTGCGGTTTCTTTCAACTACCTGGTGGATGTTAGGAAACCTGAATACCATTTCTTTCAACTACCCGGCGGATGTTAGGAAACCGAATACCATTTCTTTCAACTACCCGGCGGATGTTAGGAAACCGAATACCATTTCTTTAACTACCCGGCGGATGTTAGGAAACCTGAACACCATTTCTTTTAACTACCCGGCGGATGTTAGGAAACTTGAATACCATTTATTCCAACTATCTGGTGGATGTTAACTGAATACTATTTCTTTCAACTACCTGGCGGATGTTAGGAATGCTGATACCATTTCTTTCAACACCTGGCGGAATGCTAGGAAACCTGAATACCATTTCTTTCAACTATTTGGCGGATCTTAGGAAACCTGAATATCATTTCTTTCAACTACCTGGCGGATGTTAGGAAAGCTGATACCATTTTTTTCAACTACTTGGCGGATGTTAGGAAACCTGAATACCATTTCTTTTAACTACCTGGAGGATGTTAGAAAACCTGTATACCATTTGTATCAACTGCCTGGCAATTAAACAAGGGCAATCAGTATGAAACAATTGACCTCAGTGTGAAAAAGTATACAAAAACGATAGTGAAGTTTGTAGCCAAAATATTAATAAGTTTCTTTTTTTCAGATATGTTTCGCCCCCCAAGTCTGCGGACTTACAACGCTAAAATATGGGTTTCGATACCCGTCGTATGCAGAGCACGGATAACCCATTGTGTAGCTTTATGCTTAATTACAAAGAAAAAAACAGATACTTTTGAATTTATAATAATAAATAAAAAATTATTATAAAAAAAACGAAAAATAAACTACATCGAGAATTTTCTACAAACTTATATCCGATTAGCCTAAATTCATCGTCTTTCTGTCCCTTTTAAATCAATTGAAAATGTTTGTTTGCTGGATAAACTGAGCTATCAGTTACATGTCAGTTCTTCTGTCGCAGATGAAAACCTTTGTAGCTCTTAACATAAAAAGACTATTAAACATATAAAAAACCTTATGTTACTAATTATTACTTGTTATGAAATCCTTGTAGTTACACCAGGTCCGGGCGTGGCTTAATGTTTAGCGTGCAGGACTATGGACCCGAGGGTCTCAGATTCGCGTCCCATTACCACAAAATCGTGCTCTGCACTTTTAGCCCGTGGATGCGTTATAAGAGTGACGGTCAGATTCCAAAATCTGATTAGAGTAGCTCAAGAATTGGAGGCGGGTGCTGTTGATTAGTTGCCTTCACTCTAGTCTGTCGGTTTAAAATTAGAGACGACTATTGTAGGCAGGCCTTGTGTAGCTTTGTATGATATTCGAAACAAGCACAGAATTACAGGTATACAATACCTTTACAAAATGTGAAAAATAATATTACAGGAAAATATAAATCAGATACATAATTCAATTCTTAATAAAAAAATCTGTTAAATATATAAAAACATAAAACTAATTACTATTTTTACTTTTTTAGTCAAGCATGGACATTATTTAAGTAGCTAAAAAAAGGGCTTGTTTCAGTTTCTGTTAGCAGCAAATACGGCTATGTTTGATGATACGGCTATGTACCACATAATAATTAACAACCTGAAGTTTCCATAGTGTGATGATAATAGCTCTCTTCATTACGAATTACAGAAAGTTTTGTCAACTTTCTTACCTAGTCTTACCTATGTACAATATGTATTGTTAAAACAAAACCTTGATCATTTATTAGCTCGCGAAAAATAAAAGAATCACTTAGGGACACACAATTTTATGAATTACGTGATTTGACAGACAATGGAAGGCCAGAAATCAAGCCAGAACTATAATTGGCATCCGAAATCCATTTGGAATCTAAATGAAAAAAAAACAAAAAAAAGCTTACAGGAAGTCATCGCGCGTGACGCTCGTGGCATAAGCATTTGGCGTTAGGGTGTGGCACGCAAAGCAGCCAACGAAAATAGTAACCTCGCTAAATTCTACTTGTCATTCCCACGAGACCACATACTAGAGTTTTGAATATTTTTAACTGTCAAGACCCCAAAGCTTCTTAGCATAACACTTCACTAAGAAGTTGCAATGTGAACATTAAACTAGCTAGACTTATAATTCTTCGATAAGTGAATGAAAAAAGAGCTACATATTAAAACAATATTACTGATAGTTAGGATATGTGTTCTGTCACACCTACAACATGAATAAAAACACACACAGATGTCGAACACTGTAGTTTTTCCAAAGTTTCTTTTATCTTCTCATTCTATTCTCGATGTTTTGTTGTTTTTTTTAATCTGTGCTATGTTTGGCTTCTCAGTCTTACTTTAAAAAGGGTCGGGCGGGCTTAATGGTTAGCATACCCGGGATGAGAATCCAATTGTTGTGGTTCGAGTCTCAATGCAGAAAAACGCCCCCCCCCCCCACATTTGGGCCCGTGAATGCTTTATGAGTGTCGGTCGAATACCACTACTTGGTCAAACAAGTGTAACCCAAGAGTTGGCGGTGAGTATCTCTGAACAGCTGCCTTCCTTCTAGTTTTTAATTTCAGAATTAGTGACGGTTATGCGCACATAGCCCTTTACGCGGCTTTGCGCAAAAGTTATAAAACAGCCAAAAAACTTAAACAGATTTGAATACAATATTAAACGAAAATTCTTTACACTCATTCACACGAAAGTTAAATAATCAGTAAAAGTAAAAATATCATTGTAATTGACGTGACTGAAATACTTTAAATATCTAACAGTCAACGTTATTAAGATATTTTTTTGTGTGATGAAATGGATCGTTTATGAAAACCATGCTCTTCCAAGAAAAGTCGTTAACATAAACTCAATGAGAGCAAATGATGAAACTGATGACCCCTCTGTAACAAACAATACAGCTGTCCCAGCTAAACCACGTGCTACTTCCGAAACATTTGGTAAAAAAAAAAAACAACAACACCCGCTTTCACTGTGTTAAGTAACCGTACACGTTAATGCAGGGGTCATAATAGTAACATTAAACTGAGCGATATTATTTAGAGAACATAAATAATATGTAGATAAAAAGAGTAGTGTAAACACTATTATGTGACGATAATTTTACTTAACATTAGTTAAGATGTACACCACTTAAACCAGTTTCTCAACATCAGGTCACGACCTTGATCTTTCTGTTATTCGGTAACATGATGTCAGTATGATGGATACTTTGAAAGTCCGTGTAGGTGGTGTAGGGACTTTTGGTATTATAAAATGAAAATAAACAAACTGAAATACAATAAAAGTCGAATGGAAAAAATGTTTTGGGATTTTTTTATTACCTCATATTTCAAGACGAATCTGAAGTTATTAAAATAATGAGTTTTTAATGGACTCCATATTTTTTGTCATGACGAAGGTTGCAGTTTTGATGCACATCTTTCGTCGCGTGACTACGAATGTAGCACTTTTTATTCTCCTACATCTAATGATGTAAAGCCATAGACCAAACATCACGAGCTCGAAAACTATCTTAAGGTTCGTTGAAATGAGATATTAGAACAATTTACTACAATGAACAAAAAATACATTAAAAATATATTCGCAGTTGAAACGAACGTGACGAGTAAACCCACACCCTTTATACTGCGTAGTCGCCATAACAACACAAAATTATTTCAAAGTAATATTTATCAATAAAGCTGTTCCTTAACCTTAGAATTACCGTTCATAACCCATCGGCTATTTAATTAAATTTGCCTAAACTACTTATGCACGAAATTGCTCATGAGTCCATGACTTTATTGGTTACAGAATCCTTAATAACGTATATGAATTACAAAAAATGTTAAACAAAAACAACAGTAATGCTATTGATCCCACTGGGGCCCACTACCAATCTTACCTAAATAATTAATGATTCCACCAAATTCTCAGTTCTTTACACTAAGTATTTAACACGGGGGGGGGGGGCGGTAGTGAATAATATAAAACAGTAAAGTCAGCAAACGCTGCTCAATGAGAGCTAATGTTGGTGGATACAGTTTACAAACACCCATTTGGAAACAACTTAAACGACGAATGTGGTTATCTCTACGTCTCGTGACCAACAATAACATCTTAGGAAAATCGGTCAAATAACAAAATATCAATTTGAAAACTACACCAACAAATAAATACGGTTACTTTACGTTTCGTGATCGACATTCACATCCAGGGTAACTGGATCAAATGAAAATACCATTTCAAAAACAACTCCAACAAATAAATACGGTTACTTTACGTTTCGTGGCCGACATTCACATCCAGGGTAACTGGATCAAATGAAAATACCATTTCAAAAGCAACTCCAACAAATAACTACGGTTACTTTTCGTTTCGTGACCGACATTTACATCCAGGGTAACTGGATCAAATAAAAATACCATTTCAAAAGCAACTCCAACAAATAATAACACAACTTCACTACAATTAAGTCTGTTCTAAATACTTGTATAATATCGTTGCATTATTCTATTCTCTGTTTATTTGATTGTCTTTTAATTCATTCATACTTTATTCTGTATTTTAATTACTTTTTATAGTATGTTTAAACTGTTCAATACAGCTTGCTGAAGATGGAATATGTATATTCCGAAACGTTCAAGAATTAAATGTTTGTTACTGAACATACACGTGTCAAATGTTCGTCCTGTTGTTCATTGTTAAACTTCGATTCCCGTCGAATGGATCTATTGCTTGGATGATACCTGTTTTATTTCATCTTTAGGGTGTGTTAATGTCTGTTTTATTTGGTTCTATAGTGAGTTAATACCTGTCTTATTTGATCTTTAGAGTGGGTTAATACTTGTTTTACTGGATCTTTAGGGTTAGATATTTTTGTTTTTGTTTTTTATGGTGAGTTAATATTTGTTTTAATGGGTCTTTAGAGTGAGTTAATAATTGTTTTTACTGGGTCTTTAGGGTGGGTTAATACATGTTTTAATGGGTCCTTAGAGTGAGTTAATACTTGTTGTAATGAGTCTTTAGGGTGATATAATACCTGTTTTTACTGGGTTATTAGGGTGGGTTAATACCCGTTTTAATGGGTCCTTAGGGTGAGTTAATACTAGTTTTAATGAGTCTTTAGGATGAACTAATACCTGTTTTACTGGGTCTTTGGGAGGGGGGTAATAACAGTTTTACGGGGTCTCCATGGGGTTAATACCAGTTTTACCGAGTCTTTAGTGCGTTAAGATACATTTTACTAAGTTTTTAGGGCTAATATCTGTTTTATTGGGTTTCAAATCTTTCTGATCCATCTCGAGACAACTTACATATTATGAGAGAACAAGAAATTTTGTGTAAAGTTGGAGTTCAGCTGAATGAGCATTTTCCGGTAGAAAAGCATAAATATAATCCACAAATCTGTTCTGTTGCTGTTTAAAACGTAGGAACAGCTTTGTTCTCAATGGCCTTTTGTACCAGGTTTAGGCCCGAAATGTCAATCGGAGTAAACCTGAATCCACAAATCTGTTCTGTTGCTGTTTAAAACATAGGAACAACTTTGTTCTCAACGGCCTTTTGTACCAGGTTTAGGCCCGAAACTTCAATCGGAGTAAACCAGAAATACAACTTTCAATCTTTCAATTCTTTCTAACGAAATATTTCATTACTTTTGTATTTTTATTCTGAAGCCAAACTCGACGTACAATAAAAGCCTAGTGGCGTACCCAATCTTATTATTATTTCCTTGACTCAGCTTCGAGCCCGAGACCTTTCGCAAATCAGGCAAGTACTGTACCAACTGAAGTAAAGGGTTAACCCTAGTAAGGCACTTTTTAACAACTCAAACTACCATATTCTTCCCGACTCACAAACAAGAGCTGTCTTTGGGCTTATCTGCTGGTCGTCGGACGACCACAAGTTGGGTACCAGATTTCCTTGTGGTACTTTAAATTTTATTATGTTCTCAACTGATTCGAACCCAAGATTTCTCGCACGCAAGGAGAGTTCTCTACCAAATCTCCTTGTCTATCTTTTTCCATTTCTCCGTTCGCCTATGGCCGTCTTCGTTTGGCTCTCCTATCTTTAGTAATCTTTTCCTGTTTCCCTCTCTGTCTATTTTCCCTGTTTATTTTCGTTCTTCTCTCCCCGAATGTGTGCCCATTTTTTCCTATCCGACTTTAACCGTCCCCCCCCTCTCTCCTTGCTTTTACTTGTCTTTTCTTTCCTCTCTTTATTGGTTATTTTTCAATCCGCCTTTATCTGTTTCTTCCTGTCTGCATTCGTACGTCTGTCTCTGTCTATCTTCCTGTCTGTCTTTGTTCCTCGCTTCCTGCTTCCCTTTTCTGTTTCGCTCTGCCTTTTTCTCGTCTGTCCCTGTCCATCTTTCCTTGCCTGTTTTTATCTGTCTTTTCCTGATTGGCTTGGACTGTCTCTCCTTGCTTGATTCCATCCGACTCAACTTGTCTGTCTCTTTCGTCCTGTTATTGCTTCGCTTAGTTTGCCTGTCCCTTCTTCGTCACATGATCTGTCTATATTCGTTTATCTCTCACTCTGCTTGTATTCATCGGCCTCTTCCTCTAGTTTTTCTTCACTGTCTCTCTCTCCTTTTGACATATATTTCCCCTTGTCAGTATTTTCTCACGTCACCACACAATCTCTCTTTCCAGTTGTACTTCTCTTATATTTACTTTCTATTTCTTCTTTGGTTCTTCTCTTTATGTTCCTTTTTACTTTCTATTTCTTCTTTGGTTCTTCTCTTTATGTTCCTTTTTTACTTTCTATTTCTTCTTTGGTTCTTCTCTTTATGTTCCTTTTTACTTTCTATTTCTTCTTTGGTTCTTCTCTTTATGTTCCATTTTACTTTCTATTTCTTCTTTGGTTCTTCTCTTTATGTTCCTTTTTTACTTTCTTTCGATTATCGGAGTCTTTAAATATAAACATCTCTTACCATTCTTTCATGCTCTTTATCATTAACCAAGTTTTGACACTAACTTACTTACAATGTTTGTCTGGTTGATCTTTTTATGTCTCCATTTTCATTAAATAATTATCCTATGCCTCCATTTACTATCAGGCTCAGTGC
The DNA here is from genome assembly GCF_000517525.1 of Limulus polyphemus. Taxonomy (NCBI): domain Eukaryota; kingdom Metazoa; phylum Arthropoda; class Merostomata; order Xiphosura; family Limulidae; genus Limulus; species Limulus polyphemus. The sequence goes on along the minus strand of NW_013667004.1, from coordinate 47,501 downwards.
CCGGCATGACCAGGTGGATAAGGCGCTCGACTCA